>NC_035108.1:456757765-457060796 GCF_002204515.2 Aedes aegypti
AAAAAAAAAAATAATTGATATATTTAAAAATCAAAAATCTGATCTAAGGGAAACTTTAGCAAACTTGAAGTTCTAACAATCCATGATAGTTTGGGTAGTAAACCATCTCTAGTGTTGGGCTCTTAGATGTTCCAAACACAAGATTTTAATTTTTTTTTTCTTAGATATTAAATTTTTAAAAGTTGGTAATTTTGTATGACAAAACGAAAAAAGGCCCCTTTTTGATTAGTTTTGTGTTAGATTATTTTGTTATGGCTGTATCGGTTAGGTGACTCAGAAGTAAAGGAGGGAGTCTGTAGAAGATTTTTGCTAATGGTCAAATTAATAGGCGTCTCAAGGAAAGATCGAAATTTTATTAAGTGGTGAAAATTGAGCAAGCCATCGGGGAACCAGTAAGCCTCTAAGCCTACCCATCTATTTATTTCATCATTTGCAAAAGTCTTCTACAGACTCCTTTTACCTTCGAGTCGCATGGTCTGTATTAGGTTCCGAAATCCGGGGTAACATGGATCAGTTTTTTGAATATTTATTGAAATTTTCAGTTAAAAATGCAAATGTGACACGTTTTATACTTTTAAAACAAGTACCGGCACTTAATGCTCGTGACTCTATACTTTGTTTTCTGAAAGTTTTGCGTATGTTAAAAACAATGTTTCATGAGATTTTTTTATATTGATCATCCAAGCAAACAATGATCGGTATTATTCAAAAGGTAATTACTTCCTAAAATCATAGTTCCTGAAGCCGAATATGAAAGCCAAACTCTTACAAGTAATTTAGTTTTTAAGTTATTTAGACATAACAAGCACCTTAACTCGCTGAAAACGCATAAATGTAGGCAATTTCCTAAGGAAATTCTACGTTCGTCATGGTAATTTGTCAATTTTGCCGAATTGAAAATATTTATGAAAATTTTTCGGCGATGCCATTTTTAGTAAACAGCACATTTTACTTGCTTCTATAATTTGCAGAATTAATATGGGACATGAATTTTTATTAGTTTTTTTTTTCATACTCATGGAAATCATTGTTTCGAAAAGTTGAAAAATTTACCCATGAACGAAACTCAATTTTCACAAAAACCTTATTTTTGGTTAGCTCATGAATATAAGAAAGAGAGGCACCATTCATGCAATGAACATATTGTATGGATAATTGTTAATTTGATCTTTTTACTAGGAGTGATATTCCGATCAATGTTACCTCGCTGATCAATGTTACTCAGTTTTACAGCACCTAAAATTTGACATTCATAAGCAAGTAGCTTATTTTTTTTTAAATCCTTCTAAGATTGAGTGATTGGATTCAAATAATCCTCTACACTATTTAATTCACTAGTTATGGAACTGCAATGGTGTTTCCGATAGTTCAATATTTGACAATTTATAGGATAAAAATTACATGATGTTCTGATGTTATCAAGCAAACTAGAGTTTTTGATCGGTGAAAAAAAAACATGGTTTTAAAACGAATATTTTGAAAGTCAAATCAAATTTCAAAGCTTTCCATTGAAAAATGACTAAAAATATGAAGGCACTGTACCATGATTTCACCCGGTTTTGAAACTTTTAGGCATCCGGGAAAAATCCGGGAATTGGAAAACTGATTTTGAATGGACACCCTGCGTTGATTCTACAATATCAAACAATAACATGATGGTTGATTTGATGACGTCTTCGAAGAATCATGCCATCAAGAAGCTCACCATGGTCACACTTTCAATGCAATCCAAAGAGCCAATTCGAATTCCAATTTCCATACTGATTGTGTGTATCATTTCTGTGACATTTACAACCTTGTGAATTGATGACTACCTAATCATCACCAAGAGATCACATTTAACACTTTCAACGAGTTGCTACCTTTGAACAGCCCAGATGGTCTACCGGATGACGCGACCGCCCAATCCATCATTTGGACCGGGTTTTCTGGAAACCACTCGAAAAAAGTTGATCCATCAGGCTCAGCCGCGGCGCGTCGCTTCAAGGTGGTGCAGCATAAAAATCAAAACATAAGTATAACGTCTGTTTCATCGTTCTTCCGCGTGTTGCTCGGTTCGACACAACTCGACTGTCTTGCGGTTATGCGGCGTACCATTATTGCATCGCGTTTCTGCAGCCCTTCGAACATCGTCCACCCACGCTGACGCGTCGAAGCCACCCTCCCCCCTTCGCCCAACCACTTGAGCATAGAGACCTCACATTCATTTTCTGATACTGCTTAATGCAAAGTTTTGACAGCGTGTATGAATGCCGCCTTCTGCTGCTGCCGGCAAGAGATATTATATCATCCAAATCACGGTCCGACCGACTAACTTGCGATGCAGACTGAAGGAAGGCAGGCGGTGTCTGCCACTGGCAGCCAGCTACATTCCGACAAATTAGATTATCGAGTTTTTAGTATTCTGCTTGAAGAGGCACGCTTTTCTCTTATCGTTGGTAAAAAAATTGAAGCGAGTTTGGCTTCCGAAATATTATGCTGGCACATGGCGATGGATGGGTCGCTATCTACTACGGGCTTCGGCTTGTTGTTTTATTAGAGGCGAGGGAGCTTATCTTTGTTCAAGTTATACCCGAGCAGGTATGTCAGTAGATTACTGAAGGGCTCTTGGCAAACAATTTAGAGCAGTGTATCACAAACGTTGAGTTTTGTGCCAATGATATTACGGTAGCGTCAGTCAAAGATGCGTCCTAAGCAAGGAATGGAAAATAACAGAAAACGATAATATTACAATATTTTAATATCATCTTTTTCAATAAGTCAATATAATAGTATTCTTATTGAACTAATAACTATCGTAGCAAAAAGGTAGGTCAAAATTTTGTATCAACTTAAACAGAATAATAACAAATGTTGGTAGCACTGTCTTAATCTAGCAACAATACAAATAATTATATCAATTTAGTGATGTTCAAATGACTCCACCCCATTTGACATAATGTCATTTGGCACAGTGCCATTTGGCATAAAGACTGGACTCAGAAAAATGAGACACACAAAAATGATCATCAAAAATTCATTTTAAATCGGATACTTCTCAAATTTTTATGGATTAAATAACTATATATTAGCTATGTTTTGGCACAATTTCTTCATTGAGTTTCCTCCCCCAAGCTGAATGCTCGTACATTTCTCTTATCACTGTTCATGAAATCTGTAACCAAGGCGAGGCTTTGTCCATCTTTCTTACACAATTTCTCCCAGTTTTTAAAGAGTTTAACTGTATACAGCATTTATTTACAAAAGAACAATCATTGGTAACTCAACCAACTTCAAATGCTGTTGTAGCCGCGATTGATGCTGTCTCGTTAAATGCACAATTCTACACTGTTACTTCAATAGGGCCTAACTGACATGAGCGATTTGTCTTCATCGATCCTCTCTTTCGCCAATAACTTCGCTAAATTAGATAAATCTGTAATATTGCTAGTTGACGAAACAAGATATAGTGATTCTTCTTCCTACAGCACAAAAATATGTTACGAAAAGAGAATCAGTTTTCTGCAATGACGCAAAGAGAGCAACCATGAAGAGAAAACGGTGAATGCAGATAGGCCCTTATGAAAAAAAAAACAATGCCGAATTTTATGAACGTATGAGCAAATAAGTGAAGAGTGACGTTCAGCAGCATTACATCGATTTAAGCAAGCTCACTCTTTGTTCCTTAATCTTATGCTCTTCAATTACTGCTCTTTGGAGCTATACGAATGAGTACTCAGAGCTACGAACGTGGCTTATAAAGTGCAGGTTTGAGATTTGAATTAATTCAACATTGATGCATGTCAAGAAATGATATATTATTACAGCCATGATTATTCAACTTGCCAAGATGCCATTCATAAACTACGTGGACAGGGGGCAATTCAAGATAAAGTCTACGTTTCAAACGAATTTTCATGGATGAATATGAACGAGGAGTCCGGGAGTAGACATTAGGGTGCCAATGGAATGTATGGGAAAAAATTTGTCATCGAATTTCAAAAAAAGGTAGTGCTCAAAAGTTTTGTCTCCTCGAAAAAAGTCCCCATGCAAAATTTGAGCTCAATCGGACTTCATTAAGTGGACCCCCAAAGCGGTCAAAGTTTGGCTTTTTTGACCAATGAAAAATCTCCAAAGGGGGGGGTACATGAAATTTCCGAAATCGAATTTTTTTTTTTTGATGCCAGATGTCTTAGAAATACATGAAACGTCGAGATCTGGTGTTATTTGGAAAAATTTTTTTTTGAAAAAATCGACCTTTTGGGACTTAGTAAATTTTTGAGTTGGGGGAGTGAATTGAATTTGAAATGAACGATTTCAATTCAATTGCTGATAAATTCAAGGCAATAGTATTGAAACATATCTTATATCATTGTTGGCCACTGAAAGCATATTTTATGTGATATTTCATTAGGGTGGTTCATTTACTTTCCATTAGGGTGGTCCTTTTTGTTAAAAAAATAAAAAAATATATAAAATAGAATTTTAATTGAATATTGAAGACAATAGTATTGGAACATTTCTCACATTATCGTAAGTCATTTTCTACATTTAATATGTGGTGTTTATTAGGGTGGTTCACTTATTTTCCATTAGGGTGGGCCTTTCTGTCGAAAAATCATAATTTGAATGGGATATTAAAAACAATAGTATTTTATCATCTCTTTCATCATCGTAGGGCATTTCCTTCATTAGATTCGTGATATTTTATTAGGGTTGTTCACTTATTTTCCATTGGTGTTTGCCGAAAATTAAAAAAAAAATCAAGAAATTTTGAATTTGATCCTTTTTTTAGCACAGTAGTATTTTAACACCTCTTTTATAATCGTAGCCCATTGTCTTCTATTTTGTTTAGAGAGGCTTTAAATTCCTCTGAATTCATGCACTTCTAGTTCCATTTGATATGCGACATCATCGTAGGACACTGTTAACATATTTCATTAGGGATTTCTCTTGGACATTTGAAATTTTCTTAGAAATTTCATTTACAATTTTCTTTGGAATTTCTACAGAGTTTTCTTGAGAATTTCCTTACAAATTTGCTTTGAATATTCCATAGAAAATTCCTTAGAAATTTTCTACGAAATTTCCTTTAACTTCCTTTTTTCATTGGAATTTGCTTCGGGATTTGCTATGGAATTTTCTTTGGAATTTTCTTAGAAATTCCCTTTTGAATATGCTTTGGATATTTTTCCCTCCCCTTGGTTATGCGACCTTGCCGCGATGGGAGGGCATAATCCATTAGCCCATATGATGGAAACCAAAGGCGTAACCTGTAGTGGAGTTATCACATTTTGGCATTTTTTGCTTAAAACCGCGTCATAATTCATATGGCATAGACGCAATAATATCTCGGATGTGATCCAACGGACATTCTGCGTCATTGATAGAATTGATGCCCATTTCAAATAATTCTTTATTACTTCCTTCAAAACTCTCTTTGAAATTTCTTTTGGAATTTCGTTTGAAGTTCACTTTCAAATTTGTTATAGAGTTTCCTCGGAATTTCCTTTGGAATAACCTTTGGAATTTCCTGTGGAGATTTTGGAATTTTATTTAGAAGTTTTGATTGGAATTTTTTACGGAATTTTCCTTTGGACTGTTCTACGTAATTTTCATTGGAAATTCTGTTGAATATTCTCGGAATTTACTTTAGAATTTTGGATTACTTTGGAGTTATTTTGGATTTCTTTGGAATTACTTTCGGAATTTCCTTCTTCAGTTCTTCAAAATTTTCTTCGGCGTTTCCTTTGGAATTTTCTTCGGAATTTCTTTTGGAATTCGCTTCGGAAGTTCCTTTGAAATTACTTATGGAATTTCTTTTGCAATTTCTTTTAGAGTTGGCTTCGGAATTTCATTTGGAATTTTCTGCGCAATTTTTTGCCCGAGTTTTCTTTGGAATTTGCTTCGGAATATTCTTCAAAAATCCATTCGGATTTATTTTTATGGAATTTCCTTTTTGAATTTGCTTTGGAATTTCTTTCGGGATTCGCTTTGGAATTTCTTTTGAAGCTACCTTCGGGATTTGATTTGGAATTTTCTACGTTATTTTCGTCGAAATTTACTTTGCAATTTGCTTCGGAATTTCTTCTGGAGTTTCCTTCGAAATTCCTTTTGGAGCTTCATGCTAAATTTGATTCGGAATTTCATTTGGAATTTCTTTTGAAGCTTTGAAATTATTTCGGAATTTTCTTTGGAGTTTTCTTCGGCATATCTACAGCATTATCTTGAAAACTTCCCTTGAAATTTGTTTTGGATTTTACCTTCGGAATTTCTCTGGAATTTCTCACGGATTTTTTTTTAATCCCACTTGGACTTTCCTTCGGAGTTTCCTTTGGAATTGACTTTGGAATTTCATTCGGAAATTTCTATGGAATTTGTTTAGGAACTTCCTTCGGAATTTCTTTTGGAATTTTCATAGGAATTTATTTTGGAATTTCTTCCAAAATGTCCTTCCAAGTTTCCTTCGGATTATCCTTTGGAATTACTTTGGAGTTTGCTTTGGAATTTCTTTTGCAGCCCCCTCGGAATTTCCCTAAGGATTTCGGAAATTCATTTGGAATTTTCTTTGAAATTTTATGAGGAATTTCCTTCTGAATTTCCTGCGGAATTTCCTTCCAATTTTATATGGAATTTCTTTCTGAATTTTGTGCAAAGTTTCTAACATAATTTATAATTGCAGTTTTCTATGGAATTTTCTTCGGCGTTTCCTTTGGATTTTTTTTCGGAAGTTCCTCTATAATTTTCGTTTCCTCTGGAATTTCCTTCGGAATTTCCTCTGGAATTTCCTCTGGAATCGGAATTTCCTCTGGAATCGGAAATTCCTCTGGATTTGAAATTTTTTTCAGAATTTCCATTGGAATTTTCTTCGGAATATCTACAGAATTATCTTGAAAATTTCCTTCGAAATTTGTCTTGGAATCCTTCGGAATTTCTTTGGAATTCCTTACGGAATTTTTTTAATCCCACTTGGACTTTCCTTTGGAGTATCCTTCGGAATTGCCTTTGGAATTTAATTCGGAATTTTCTATGGAATTTCTTTTGCAGCTCCCTTCGGAATTTGCCTTAGGATTAAATTTGGAATTTCATATGGAATTTCTTTTGGAATTTTCTGAGGAATTTCCTTCTGAGTTTCCTATGGAATTTCCTTCTTAATTTCATATGGAATTTCCTTCGGAATTTTGTGCAGAGTTTCTATTATAATTTATCATTGCATTGCAGTTTTCTACGGAATTTTCTTCGGCGTTTCCTTTGGAATTTTCTTCGGAAGTTCCTCTATAATTTTCGTTTCCTCTGAAATTTCCTTCGGAATTTTCTCTGGTATTTCCTCCTGTATTTCCTTCGGAATATCCTCTGGAATTTCCTTCGGAATTTCCTCTGGAATTTCCTCCGGAATTTCCTTCGGAATTTCCTCTGGTATTTCCTTCGGAATTTCCTCTGGTATTTCCTTCGGAATTTCCTCTGGTATTTCCTTCGGAATTTCCTCTGGAATTTCCTTTGGAATTTCCTCTGGAATTTCCTTCGGAATTTCCTCTGGAATTTCCTTCGGAATTTCCTCTTGAATTTCCTTCGGAATTTCCTCTGGAATTTCCTTCGGAATTTCCTCTGGAATTTCCTTTGGAATTTCCTCTGGAATTTCCTTTGGAATTTCCTCTGGAATTTCCTTTGGAATTTCCTCTGGAATTTCCCTCGGAATTTCCTCTGGAATTTCCCTCGGAATTTCCTCTGGAATTTCCTTCGGAATTTCCTCTGGAATTTCCTGTGGAATTTCCTCTGGAATTTCCTTCGGAATTTCCTCTGGAATTTCCTTCGGAATTTCCTCTGGAATTTCCTTCGGAATTTCCTCTGGAATTTCCTTCGGAATTTCCTCTGGAATTTCCTTCGGAATTTCCTCTGGAATTTCCTTCGGAATTTCCTCTGGAATTTCCTTCGGAATTTCCTCTGGAATTTCCTTCGGAATTTCCTCTGGAATTTCCTTCGGAATTTCCTTTGGAATTTCCTTCCGTATTTCTCCTAAAATTTTCTTCGAAATTATCTCTGGAATTTCCTTTGGATTTTCCTCTGAAATTTCTTTCGGGATTTCTTCCGAATTTTCTCTGGAATTTCCTTCAGAATTTTTTCTAGAATTTCCTTTGGAATTTCCTCTGGAATTTTCTTCGGAATTTCCTCTAGAATTTCCTGTGGAATTTCCTCTGGAATTTCCTGAGAAATTTCGTCTGAAATTTCCTTCGGAATTTTCTCTGGAATTTTCTTCGGAATTTCCACTAGAATTTCCTTCAGAATTTCCGCTGGAATTTCCTTCGTAATTCCCTCTGGAATTTCCGTTGGAATTTTCTTTGGAATTTCCTTCGGTATTTCCTCAAGAATTTCCTTCAGAATTTTCTCTGGAATTTCCTTCGGAATTTGCAAAACTGAATTGGGAAGGTCACTGAAGCTCAATGCTTGATCTCTGAGATGAATGCATCTGAAATCACGATGTAGCAAGCGGATTCTGTATGAGACGAGGACTCCGAACTGGTTCAGCTAATGAAGGAAGTGTTGCATTCCGAATGAAAATCACGCAAAACTTTTCAAAAGGACCTTTCTAACAATGAGAGGCTTTCTAGAAAACTCTTTTGTTGTTAACCAAGTTACCTTTACATTTTTCGTCGAACATTACGCAAATATTATGTAGTAGTCCACACCATAATCTTTTGGTCTGTAGATATTAAGGTTGAAATTTTTACAATGACACCATAATTAAGGAAAGTGGACGAGACATTTGCGAGAAATCATGGTTTCAAACTATACGAAAAATGATACACCCTAATGGAAAATGAGAGAAACTTCCTAATGAAATATGTTAACAGTGTTCTACGATGATGTCGTATATCAAATGAAACTAGAGGGGCATGAATTCAGAGGAATTTAATGCCTCTCTAAACAAAAATGAAGACAATGGCCTACGATTATAAAAGAGGTGTTAAAATACTATTGTGCTAAAAAAAGGATCAAATTCAAAATTTCTTGATTTTTTTTTTTTAATTTTCGACAAACACCAATGGAATACCACATGTTAAATGTAGAAAATGGCTTACGATAATGTGAGAAATGTTCCAATACTATTGTCTTCAATATTCAATTAAAATTCTATTTCTTATTTTTTTTATTTTTTTAACAAAAAGGACCACCCTAATGGAAAGTAAATGAACCACCCTAATGAAATATCACATAAAATATGCTTTCAGTGGCCAACAATGATATAGGGTATGTTTCAATACTATTGCCTTGAATTTATCAGCAATTGAATTGAAATCGTTCATTTCAAATTCAATTCACTCCCCCAACTCAAAAATTTACTAAGTCCCAAAAGGTCGATTTTTTCAAAAAAAATTTTTTCCAAATAACACCAGATCTCGACGTTTCATGTATTTCTAAGACATCTGGCATCAAAAAAAAAATTTCGTCCCCCCCCCCTTTGGAGATTTTTCATGGGTCAAAAAAGCCAAACTTTGACCGCTTTGGGGGTCCACTTAATGAAGTCCGATTGAGCTCAAATTTTGCATGGGGACTTTTTTCGAGGTGATAAAACTTTTGAGCACTACCTTTTTTTGAAATTCGAAAAATCGATTTTCATTGGCACCCTAGTAGACATACATCTAGTTCACGCTGATCATTACCCTTTCAGTCGACGCGCGGTTTACCTTCGTCAGAACCATCGCGCTGCTGTTTTGAATGAAAAGCGAGGTTTTTTCAGCAGTGTTGTACAAAATACAACAGCGCGACGACTGAAGTGTTAAAAGCCTAAAATTGAAAAAAAGTTATATGTAGAAATGTATTTTTGAAATTATGCCAAATATCCGTAATGGCAAATGGTGTTATGCCTAATGGGGTAGAGCCTTATTGATATTTATTTGACGTCATTTGACCTTTCGTTCAACGTCAGACCAACAAGGAAGTGAATGCTCGGCAGCAATAGGGCGATATTCAAAACTGAAAAGGCAATAGATGGGTCTTTTTCAGTGGTAGCAAAAACGAAGGAAAGAAAGCACCACGGAAGATGAACTATACACAAAAAGTTATATATTTACATTACACTTGATTTCTAATCACTAGTTTTTCGATTCAGTGTCCTAATTGCAAGAAATTATCTTTTACAATAATTTTCCATACGATTTGACAGTTCTCGACTACCATTCTTGTATGAGCTTGTGTTGGAAGTTTGAGAAATTTGAGAATCCAGCGTAGCGCGATCAGTGGGTGGAATACAAACAACAGTGTCGTCGCTCGTTGGGTCCAGTGAAAGAAACTGAATGTTCGAAAGGTTGTTGCCTGTACTTTTGACGCTGGCGCCAACTGTTAGCGTTTAAGAACGAAATAAACAGTCGTTACCCTTTTCTGTTTATGTTTGCTGTCTCACAGTAACAAAAAGCAATGTTGTGATAGTTCTGGCAGTAAAAAAAAAAAATGTGATCATTGCACTTGGATTTATCTATGGTGATATTTTGTTATGATTGAATCTACTTCAGAAAAATACTTTAGTTTTAGCGTTATCTATCTATATAAATAAAAATAGAATGGTGTTTGTATGTCACGAAATGACTTACGAACGGGGTCAACAGATTTGAATGAATCATTCTCCGTTTTGTTCGTCAAGGGTTCCGACGTGTTTGTGTGTATAAAAAACCCAGGAAATTCACTGGGAAAGTAGGAAAAACGAGAGTGAACGGAACTGTCATTTTGTATGGGACGATCCATAGCGTTTTTTCAACAGCCTACCTTACGCCTGATACAGTGGTATATGTGGTCTACCGTGGGAGCCAGTTGAATGCATCATCAATTAGTTTCCCCTTCCCCTCATTGGTCTGCATTCTGACGTGGCAGGCACCATTGCTGCCTAAAAATATAAGATCACTCCCCATACACTGAGGGTGTCTGTTAATCCCAAGCAGTCATCTGGTTGGTTCCTTGTGTAAGTGCAGCTGATCTGGCAATACTGGAGTAGCAACCACGGGCGGCCAATCAAGCTCAACTCAAGCTGTACAAAAAAAATGTTTTCATTGATTGCACTCTCCATAAATGTAAAAATCGTAGAACATGATCTAGAAAATCGGGTTTCGGGTCATTTGGCCGAACGCCGTTTGGCCGAATGCCGTTTGGCCGAATGCCGTTTGGCCGAACGCCATTTGACCGAAAGGGTCATTTGGCCGAATGCCGTTTGGTCTAAATTGAAAATAATAGATGATGGATAATAGTTAGCATACATTTTTAATGAATTTCAAAGAACAATTTATTCTTAAAGAAGGATAAATCATCATTCATGTACTGCTCTTTAGTATTAGTTCAAGAAATAGTCAATGCTGAAAGAAAAACATCTTAAATGAAAGCAATTATTAACTTCTCTGTTAGCGGTAATAGTAGCCAACTGAGGTTTTCGCATTGCGTTTGTAGTCAGCTTTTGACAGTAACTAAAAGACAGTTTAAGACTTATTCGTCCTTCTGTAGCATCGGTTCGCTTCAATGCTTCGAATCGTATAAGACGATTTTATTCATAGTTCTAGCAAACACGAATTTTGGCTTCTTCTTTTCTCGACGGAGAAACAGTGAGCCTGTTTGACGTTCACTGAATCGTTCGATTTATTGATACAGTCGCCTCTCCACATCTCGATATCAAAGGGACCATCGAAATAGGGAGAGAACGAGACATAGAACAATTTTGTAAGGAATACTAGATTGAAAATCACTCCGTTACCAGGAAAACTAAAAACAGACAGATGTGATTTCGTCTTCGCAAATTGTTTTGAATCTCTAAAATCTAGTCTAGTAACCTTTGATAATGGGCATATCGACATACGGTGAGAAAATTGGGAACGAAAATCACATCGCGATAGGGAGATATCGAGATAAGGAGGATGTGTGAGAAAAATATTCAAATATGAAAGAACAGCCTATGATCAAAAGAAGGAAAAATCTCTTAAAAAATAAAAGCAAGTGTAATGCAAATAATTATTATATCAGTATAACTACAAAGAACTGCCGATAATTTAAAGAAGGTAAAATACCCAATAAAACTATAAGATCAATTATTGCCAATAGCTATGGAATCAGTACAAATCGAAAGAATAGCCTATGTATAAAAGAAGAAAAAATTCTGATGGAAATCAATCAGGAGTAAACCTAGCTCATCGTTGGTAATCCAGAAACGAACCAACCATCATCTTAGAGTCTTGATGCGAGTTCAAAACTTCGTCCTGAATTTACGGATCGTTTTAATTATTCTCTTGGAGCACTAATATAGCGACAAATATGACGTTCGTCCAAATTATCAAAATCAACAAATGAATTAGCTGATTTGTAATTGGGCCACACTTATGACTCGTACTTATCAGCGTTGAAGCAATTTTTTTCGTGATTCTGCCAAACGGCATTCGGCCAAATGACCCGTTCTGCCAAACGGCATTCGGCCAAACGGCGTTCGGCCAAATGGCCGGACACCAGAAAATCGTTCATTTCATAGGGTAGGTTTCATTTCATAGGTAAATACCATTGCTCACCTAGTTTACTATCTCACTCAGTTTTTTCTCAGCTTTTTGATGGTGACCTCAGAATTCTAAACGAGCGGTGCGCTAATGGTGAAAAACGGTTTTTCTAACACAATTCAAGATGGCGGCCAAATTAAAAAAAGGCCGTCAAATTTATCTTTTGTCTCAAATGAAAGTTATATCCTTTTCCTCTATACGATGCCACTAAGTTTGCTATATTTTACTAGGGAAATATAAGACATATTACGTGAAGAAATACCATAGATTTATTAAAATATGAGCTTTTTGCACACTGTTTTCCTAACTGGTGTACGAGGGGTCCACCAATTTGAGAAAACTGAAAGAACCACTCTTTAGTTTTAGCATATATTAGCGATCAGTGACATAAAATTGGAATGCTAACGATTGGTGCCTATTTGTTTACTGTGTGAGATTTAAATACTACTGCAATAATGGGATTGAATACCCTAAATGAAATTGAATCGAGCCTAGTTACTCAACTATTGAAACATATATCTTATGCAGATTGCAAAAACTTCCTGCATATGCATGTTCAAATGCTATGTTTCGTGCTCGATAGATATAATTATCAATTAAATAAAAATTTATCTAAATTTAACTTCACATAAAAAATTGGAATTTAGTACAATTTTGGCGGCTTATAGCTCTGGAACATTTCTGAGAATCAGCACCCCCAAAATTACTGTGTTAATTTTGTTCCGTTTTGATATCAATATGTTACGTAAAATAAAATTTGATATCATTCTGTAGAACTAGAAATCAAATTCTGCTTGTAATAACATTCTTATTGGTTGTAAAGAAATTTCCTGAAGGAAGATGTCGTTTGGGAACCGCTGACCAAAAAAAGCCATTGAGTAACGAGCCAAAGTAAGTGCGATACGGGCGAAAAATTGCTACACTGTCGCCGGTGCTATTTTCTCCGGCTAGATAAAGGTACCTACAATGGGCCTAGAAATTGTGTGTGAAATTTCCATTCAAAGCAACCCTCGCAAATAATGGAACACTGAGTCAATGTGATTGTGACAGAGGTCATAATTGGGCTTACGTGTACTGCCTGTCGTCGTCCACGGCAGAGTTACTCAAGCAGCAGCCCTTTTGACGAAGAGATATATGTAAAATCTCGCTGCTCGACAACGACTTTATTCAATTCGTGCCACCGAGACTTTTAGTATGTATGTAAATTGTTTTGAGGCGGAAAGCTAGCTAACTGACTAAACGCAGGGCAGGGCACGTTTTCACTTTTTATGTCGTCTTTTTCGCGCGGGCTTGCCTCCATTCCGCCCCCTCCTCCCTTATGTCCACCGAACGAAACGCTTTCGTATACGACAATTTCAATTGTTTGGCATTTTAGAGAAGCGCAAAGACGAGCAACAACGCGAACCGACGGGCTTTTAGTGCGCCGATATGCGATGACAAGTTTGACAACGTCTAGGTTGATGGAACACGTCCGACTACGTAAACGAAAATCGACGCACATCGGAGAGGACATGGCTCGCGCTTCTGGCTGACGAGATTTGCTGGCGTTTTTTATAAGGAGGGTGGCGTCCGATTTGCCGTTTTCTAAGTGGATCTAGATTTTTGAAGTTGGCGTTGGAAAAAGAACGGAAAGAAGACACATGAAACGACAGAAACGTGATCCGTTTTAGCAATAATCGGTCTAATTTTGTGGCCTTGACCAGCGCCAACCAATACTCCGGGCAATCATCATATGCTAATGGGTGTTGGTTTTTCTAAATTTTTCGATTTGGGATTTGGGCGAGAGGAAAAACGCGATGACGCCCACACGTTTGCTTTCCTTTTGACACTTTGTGGAGTTTGAGTAGATGCGGGGAAAAAGCACTTCAATGCTAATGTTATCGTAGTCGTCGTTTTCCAAAGAAGAAGACGGTGCTTTTCTAATTGCGCGATCTAAATTCGCACAGAATGTATAATGTGGAAGCACGGAAAGTTTTCGTTTATTTTCTGTTTTGACGCAGTAGTTGGCATTTTAGCTCATACATACATATTGGAACAGCACGATTCAGTGTGCGTTTCTGGCACGTTAGTGTGAATAATATTCAAATTTAAATGCGTCGAATAGCTATTAAAGAGTTCATTCGTTTTGAAGCTAATGTTGTCCTCTTTTAAATAATGTCCGGTAGAATGCTTCAGATTATTCCTATAACTTTCCAGAAAGTTTGTCAAAACTTCTCAAATGGTTCGTAATGTTAACACAGCGTAACAAAAATGATATATTTGCATGTCTCAACGATCATGTTAAGCGTCTCTAGTAGACTTAGGGTTGCTGAAATCTCGGAAATGAGTGATTCCAAGCAACAGCACCAAAATTTGGTAAATTTTTTAATTCATTTTTTTCTATTGAGCTGAAACTTTGCACAGTTTTCCAGTTCCATCTAAATCGTCATTTTCCGATATCAAATCTTCAAGTTGAGTCACGACTAACTTTTCAAAAGGGTGTATGTGAAAATGGTTCAAAAATATTCAAAAAGCTGCACAGCAAAAACGGATCGTTCGATTGTTAGACAACTAAAGAAACAAAGTTAGACAACTAAATAAAAATTCCAAAAAAAAATACACACAGTAAAAAAATTTTTTTTTGCATTAAAAACATAATTTTTGACACAAAAACTCGAATATCTCAAAACCCTATCGGAATACCAACGTAATTTTTTGAGGGAAAACGGTCCATTATATTAGCTATCTACCATAAAAATTTGGTGATGGTAAACCAATAAACAAAAAAGTTATGACATTTCAAACATGTCACAATTTTCACATTTAGTAGAAAAAAAAAAAATCGGTGTGAATTATTATGGGAACCGCAGTTTGTTGCTGATTTTATTGTTAAGGGCCTTGCGTGAATTAAACAAGTCGTTTTCATGTATTCATTAGTATTATGTATATTATATGCATAAATATTATGTATATGTATAAATATTATATTTTTTTTTTGTTTTTTACAAGGGGGAAATCTGCAAACAGATCCCCTGAGAAGATAACTCAGGGAATGCGGGGATGACGCACCAACGACGACCCGCTAAAACCAGCCTATGCACTGTGCATGAGCAATTCATTTAGAATTGCTCAAGTGGTGAACAGTGCATCGACATGACCCTTGGACTCAGACCCTCATCTCCCCGGAACCACCTTACGGTATTTCTTCGGGAAGGGACCAGTGCATATAGCACAACACGTGTAGCAGAAGTAGCCTAGGCAAACTGCTTCTCCTAGCCGACTTAAACAATGTTACAAGGGACCAGCCTCGGCAGGGCTAATCCTCTGCAGCCAACTCTTGGTCGGCGCGCCAGAGACGCTGCAATTCTAACATAATGTGAGTGACAGCAGTAGTTACTGCATTCCAGCACTCGGCATCCGCACACATTCTCTCTATAATATTGTCGGGGGACGTGTCCCCTCCGCATGTAGTGAGCATGCGACCTCTCACAACAATGAAACGGGGGCAATCGAACACGACATGCTCCGCTGTTTCCTCTACACCAGCACAATTGGGGCACGCAGGAGATTCTGAGTGCCCGAACCTATGCAGGTACTGTCTATAGCAACCATGTCCTGACAGAAACTGCGTCAGGTGGAAGTTCACTTCCCCATGGCTTCTACCATACCAATCTGACACATTTGGTATTAGCCGATGGGTCCATCTACCCTTAGTGGAGTTATCCCATTCCTGCTGCCAGCTTCTGAGCGTTTCCTCTTTACACGTGTCGCGGACTCCTCTGGTACCCCTTTGGTTGAAGCATTGAGCATCTTCCTTGATGATGAGCCCGATGGGCGTCATCCCGGCTATGATGCACACGGCCTCTTTAGATACCGTCCGGTATGCACTTGCTACTCTTAAGCACATTATCCTGTACGTGCTTTCCAACCGCTTTAGGTTTCTTCTCGTTATAAGCGCTTTTGACCAGATTGGTCCTCCATACCTTAGTATGGATAGCGCCACGCTTGCCAGCAGCTTGCGTTTGCTGGCAATTACAGCAGAGCTGTTAGGCATCATCCTCGAAAGCGCCGCTATAGCCGTAGATGCCCTTTTACAGGCATATTCAACGTGGCTAGCGAAGCTCAGCTTGTCATCAATCATTACCCCAAGATGCCTAAGGGATCGTTTGGACTCTATGGTGCAATCACCTACCGAGATAAGCGCCCGTTGCTCGGACTTGCGGTTGTTGACCACCACCACCTCAGTCTTGTGACGGGCCAGTCCTAGTTTCCTAGACTTCATCCATTCCTCAACCAGGGAAATAGAGTGCGCTGCTGTCAACTCTACTTCCTCCATCGATTCACCATAGACCACTAGGGTGATATCATCGGCGAAGCCAACAATCTTAACACCCGTCGGAAGGGGCAGCTTCAGTACGTCATCGTACATCGCATTCCATAACAGCGGGCCCAGGATTGAACCTTGAGGTACTCCCGCGGTAATTCGAACGCTTTTCTGCCCCTCCTCTGTGTCATACAGTAGAATCCTACCATCAAAATAGCTTTCTAGAAGCTTACACAACTGCACCGGTACCTTGAGGCGGTGAAGCGCGTGTGCTATTGCTTCCCAGCTTGCGCTGTTGAACGCATTCTTCACATCCAGAGTGACAACCGCGCAGTAACGGATGCCGCTCCTTTTATGCTCGATTGCCACCTCAGCTGTTTGAACGACCGACTGGATGGCGTCCAGAGTAGATTTACCTTTTCTGAATCCAAACTGGTTGTTGGACAGGCCGTCCGCACTCTCCGTATACGGTACTAGTCTGTTGAGAATCAACCTCTCCAATAACTTGCCTGTCGTATCTAGTAGACAGATAGGTCTATACGCCGACGGGTCACCTGGTGGTTTCCCCGCCTTTGGTAGTAGCACCAATTTCTGTCGCTTCCATACATCCGGGAAGATTCCTTGATCAATGCAGCGTTGCATCGTGGTTCTGAACATGTCCGGATCCGTGTTCACTGCCGCTTTTAAGGCAACATTCGGGATACCATCGGGTCCCGGTGCCTTGTTTGACGCGAATGATTTCACGACTTCTGCCAGCTCTTCGTTCGTCACTCTCGCCACTTCTTCTTCTTCATCTGCCGCATACGGCGCTGGGGCCATGGGCTTATGGGATGGTGCGGGAAAAGTACATCGATTATCGATCGCAGCAACTCGGGCGATTTCTCTTGGGGCGCTATGGCTCCTTTGGTCTTAGCCATTACCACTCTGTAGGCGTCACCCCATGGCAGGGTGTCTACTACCTGGAAAAACCTGGAAAACCTGGAATTATCAGGGAATTTTATTCAACCTGGAAAAAACCTGGAATTCTCAGGGAATTTTGATCACAATCAGGGAAATTACTTTGAGGCAATAATTCATGATAGAATATGTTAACGACAATGGATTTTTGCGTCATAATCCAGAGCTACCATTATTTGCCAGAAAACTCTCTTAATTCGAAAAAAAAAATTCGGCTGCGCCGCTCTCATGAGCACTATATGAGCTATTCAATGAAGATCCTTTTAAGTATGAATTTTTATCAGCTTACCAAAACATGATTGATGTTTTTTATGTCTCTCTATTTATTTAGTGAAAGATTAACATATCAAGGGCTGGTAGCAGGTTTATTTTAGATACCATTTTTATGCAAGTCTCTAAAAAGTCTTTATTTTTGATAAAAGGGGTCTGAAGTCTCTATTTTAACCAAAATAGTCTCTAAAGTCTCTTTTTTCCATTATCTTGCTTGCAGATAATTAAGATACAAAATTTCTTCTCATATTTCTCGAGAAAACTTTCAGGAATTATCCTTGTGGTTGCTCCAGAGATTTCATCATTCCTCTACCAATTTCTTCAGCAATTTTACGTAGGATGCTTACAAGAATTTCTCCAGAAATTGCTTCAGGATTGAGCATTTCAACGTTACTACCTCTAGTAATTTTCTCAGGGTATTCCCTGTGAACAAAGTCTATCCTAGGACTTCTTCCAGATACTGTTTCACTAATTTTTCAACCGAATTCTACAGTCGTTAATCTAAGAGATATCCAAAGTTTCCCACAGAATTTCTTCCAAGAAAACCCGACAAGAATTTCCACGCCATTTCATCTACGGTTATTCCAAAGAATAGCTCCAAAGTTCCTCGAGGGGTTATTCGAATGAATCTATTAAGAACATTACAAATAATTCCTTATATTCGACCTGTTTCCATTATTAAGTTTCTTTAGATTTTTTTCTAGAAATTTCTCCAGCGTTTTTTTTTTTTTGGTACGGAGATGAACCAGCCTAGGGCTGAAAATCTCCTTAATAAAGCTATACTAATAATAATAATAATCCAACGTTTTTTCCAAGGAATTTTGGAGTTCATCCAAACGTTTTGAATGAATTCTCAAAAAATCCCCATGGAATATTGAAAAGATCATTTACATTTTTTTTTAGGAATTCCGTCCTGTTTTTTCAGGAGTTCCTTCAAAATATCCTGCGAGATTTGTTTTTTTCTTTTATATTTTTCAATTATCTTAGCAATAATTTAGCAATAATCTTGGAAATCTTCTAATAGTTCTTCAAGAGTGACTTTCTAAAAACCTTTTCCATCAAAGGTGACCTAAGAAATTACATAAGTAACTGTAACAGAAGGTACCCTAAAATTTGCTTTAGGAATACGTCACGAATTTTTCTCAACAATTTCTCAGCATACTGGAAAATTTCATTCAAATTTCCACGAAGAAAACTCCTGGAAGAATGTTCGAGAAAAAAGTTGCGAAAACTTCCTTGAGAAATCTTTTAGAATTAATGGAGGAATTTCCGAAGAAATCTTTGGAGCAATCTCTGGAGTAATTTCGGAAGGTATCTAAAGAACAATGTTGTAGAAATTCTTGAGAATTTGGAATCATCTGGAGAAGTTATAGCTGAATATTGTAACATGTTTTAAACGAGAGTCTTGAAGGATGTTTGTAGAAAAACTGATTGAAGAATCACCGGACAAAATCCTAGAGGACTAAAGGCTTTTCGAAAAATATCTGAAATAATGGAAATAATTATAGGAATTTCTGATGGAAGCCCTGAGGTATTGTATGTGATATTTTTTTGGAAAAATCTTGATCCTATTTTGAGATACCCAAAACAAAACATTTGGAGGAATTCCTTAGGAAATTCTTGGAGAGTGAAAATCTCAAAAAAAAGATATCAATCAATCCCCATCGTAATGTCGTCATAATACATGTTTGTCATTTACTGGCATATACCAGGTTTGTTGGTATGTCGTCGTAATGTCACGAGAAATTTGAAAAAAAAAGTTTAAAATATTCTCAGAGAAATATGTGGTCTGATCAAACTATTCTATCCTGGTTCCTGTTAGGTCTCGTTTTGCTTTTTGATTACTGTTTCGTCTCTTTTTGATTACTTTTTAGTGTCTTTTTTTCTGGAAAGAGGTTTCTAAATTTCCTGTTTTCAAGAAACTCAGTCACCACCAGCCCTGCTTCATGCACAATTTTTAAAATTATTGGAAAATATTCGGTTTTAGAACAAACGATTTTCGAAAATAATTCTGGAATTTGTACAACATTAACCTTCCAGTCGTCGCGCGGTTTGCCACCGTCAGAAACACCGTGCTGCTGTTGTGAACGAAAAGCGAGGTTTTTTCAGCGGTGTTGTACAAAATACAACAGCGCGACGACTGAAGTGTTAAATTGAAAATTTCGTAACAATCCTGAATAATTTAGAACTTTTCCGAAGGGAATGCGAAAATTCAACATTTATTTTAATTACCACAGTGATATGTTATATGATCGAACGCGATTACCCAGGGGCTCGATAATTCGTGTTTCTATTTCCGAAAAAAAATGGATCGGGATCCAAAAGTTTTACGGATTATTTGTATTAATTTAAATGGGTATATGTATATCTACTTAAATATGTAGCAGATGACCGTGTTAATGTTAAGATATTTTAAAGAATTTGGCTTTTATGCAGATCAGAACTGTATGATTGCTTGCTAATACATCAATAAACTTAGTATTTATTTTAAAATATTACCACAAATCCAAATAAAGTTTTACTTTGTTAGCATGTTCATATTGTAATATTGGATATTGGAATCGCATCAGCATGTTTTAAATAATGTTCAGAAGTGTATAAATAGCTATTAAATTGATTTTTTTTTTAAATTTGTCATTTGTTTGTTTTAGGGCCCTTTTCTTCACCTTCGCTTAAGCCGTAAACCACGTTAAACCCATATAATAAAACTAGATTTAAGACCTAAGTGGGGGTGAAAAAAATCATAGACATATAAAATTAGAGTATTTCTGGAACCTGGATTTTTTTTTGTAAACCTGGAAAAAACCTGGAAATATCAGGGAATTTCATTTCGGTAAACGAGTAGACACCCTGCATGGACTAGAATTGGCACTCTCGCATAGGCTTTCAAAGCATGCCCGTTTCCGACTCTTGATTTCCTTTTTGAGAGCCAACTTTGCCTCTCTGAATGCTGCACCGCGTTCCTCTCTTTGTGCTTCTGTGCGTGCGCGTTGCATTCTTCGTCTAGCCCGAAGGCAGATTGCTCGAAGATTTGCAATTGATTCGCACCACCAATACACCGGCGGCCTGTTTTCTCTAGGAGGGGCTTTTCTCGGCATGGAAGCATCACATATTATATGTATATGTATATATGTATAAATTAAAATGAATTAACAGATTACACGAAAATAATTTTTTTTTTACCAGGATATTTTTTTTAGAGTATGATCGATGAGTTTCTAAATGTTATATATAAACTTTAAAAGTTTTGGATTTGGGTATGCGTTATGAGATCATGAAAACATTTTATTAATACTTATTTATTCATTTATTGTTATTCATTTTTTTTTTACAATATTGAACACTTTTGCATCATTATCAGTACAGTTCGAGTATAGTTTTGCTTTAATTTTATTTTCTGACAATGGAATGAAACAGTGAAATTTTTGCGTTCCTTGGATCGTTTTCGCGTTATTATATTGCTCGCTGAGCTCTGATGCCGTTAATTCGTACTCTTCAGTAGTAGTAAAACAAAATGATAATTTTGTTAAATCTTTTTCTTTTCTGCGATTCGCCCAATCAAATAGTTCTTTTGCAGTTTTAATTGGATGCTCACGTTCTTTGGCTAAACTTGCTCTTGTGGCCATGCGCTTTATGGTTCCTCCAATAGCATCACAAGGACCTTTGCCATGTGACGTAGCAAAGAAATGCCATTCTGCATCAATTCCGTACTTTGATTTAAATTGACATAGGCTCGAAAAATTCTTACGGTTTTTGTACTGCGATGCTGCTCCATCAGACATGAAATATATCTTTCTGATTTCTTTATCCTTATCAACGCGTAAAAAGTTAATCATTTTGGCAATGAACAAATTTACAGATACTGAGTCGTGTCTTAAATCTTCGGAAATTACAATAAAACTAAAATGTTCAATTTGCGTACTTCCATTGAAATAAATAACGAATGGATGAATTGTAGCTTGTTGTACGTTCCAGTGGTGGGACTGCACTTCATCTTGCAATACAAAGCTATAGTTTTCAGAAAAATCACAAATGACTAAAAATTCACCATCTTGTAATGTATTTTTCGTATTTTTTAAAAAGCGGGATTGCTCTGTTTTAATAAAGTCGTGAGGAATTAAACTTTCTAATTTCAAGCAAAAAAATGACACAAACTCATATACAGGTTTTACAATAGTTTCTAGGTCACACCTATCCGTGGTCACCCATTGCTCAAATGATAACTGATCAATATAATTTTCTTCAAACTCAGCGAATAAAGTATTTTCCAATGAAGAAGAATCTGGACAATCCGAACAAGATCGTAGATAGCAATTTGATGTTGTATTTTCACACAAAAGACTACCAGTTAACATTTTAATATCCTTTGATAAATTGATTCTTTTCAAACTATGTAAGATTAGGTTAATATTTTCGTGTGCTGTGCACACACAAACATTATGTGTTCCTGAATTGGATAGAAGCTTGCATTGCCTTGGACGAAGACTTGCAAATGAGGAAAAACCTACCTTAATATTTTCGTTAATTTCCTTGAAGCGTGTATACGCTTCTTTCAAAGTAGTCATCATTAATCGTTTTTGGATTGCTTGACGCTTTCCACCTTTTTTTACAGATACATAATCTTTTTGGCCAGGCATAGCTCTACTTACTTCATCGTCTTCAAAATATTGAATTATTTTTTCTTTTGTCTCATCTGTTAATGAAGTACTCGACCTAGCATTTTTGGTTGCAAGACAGTTATTTTTGAATTGTTTTGCCTCTTTTGCTGTATTTCTATTGGTTTTGAACTCATCAATGGCGTCTTGAATAGACCACGAGCATGGCAGCATCGACAAAATCAATAATTTTTCTTTCCTTGTCGTGGCTAGATTCGAGAACCTTTCCTTCATATTCATAATTACCTCATCGTAGTCTGTATTTTCCACATCCTCAGGTCCTAATTTGAAGAGGTTTCTTCGTACAGCTTCGTTGATTTCACGGTATTTTTTCTCGGGATAATTGACGTAACCCATCTTCGTCCATTTAATCGGAGTCACTTTTATTCCAGCTATCCCTTCGTTGAAGCGTTCGATGTTGACCTTCTGGATGCACTCATCTTCTGATTGATTTGTTGAAACAGATGTCGCTGATGGTACCGTGGCAAGACTGTCTGCACTTGGTACTTCTGGTAACTCCTCAGTTGTTGTCGGTGCATCTAGTAATTCCTCAGTTGTTGTTGTTTTCGAACTTCCTGCAACCTGATCCACCGATGATGTACAGATTGCCCGTTTGTCAACGTTTAAACGGCAGGACGTACAAATGCGTAAATTTGTATTCAATGTAGACATTGGAGCATAACCAGCCGCTTTCAGTTTATCTATGGTGCTTTCGGTGAGATTTCGTAGCTCTTTCGAACACTTTTTTTCTGCAAACGGCCTGCAACAGTTGAGAAAGCGACTACTCATGTTGCTCGTTAGATTTTAATAAACAAAATCACTTTTATGTTTTTACTGACTAGTTTGGTGTCGTTTGCTTGACTGAAGAAAAATTTTATAATTAAATCTTTTAAAACCATAGTGGTAGTATATTTTTAGCTTTTTCGTGAGTATGTTCATGGTGTGTACCTATCATGTTTTGATGTTGTTGAAGTACTCGCTTTCTCCCAAATATGATTAACAAAGTCTATTCTCTACCAAGGCGGGTCTATACCCAGGTGTAATCAGATTTTAACTTTGTGGAGAAAACCAGCGCCAAGAAAACCGACCTGCTTTACGTATACTAGATCACCAGGGTATAGACCCGCCTTGTTCTCTACGAGGTAAACTTTTTGCAGGTAAACTAGTCGTATACTTGTATAGAAAAATTTTTCTGTAGCTTTTGTCTTCAATATTAGATTTCTTATAGGTTTCTTTTATCAAAAGGTTTCAACACTATTGAGAGAATTTTTCTTCAGTTACGTACAATAAAAAATATGACACTATCAAGACTTTAGATCACAACACTGGATCGCGTCTAACTTTCTAATAGATGCTATAATAGTTATGAATAATTAACTAAAATATCATGAAAACAAGTTGTTAACCTCATGTGGTACCCTTAACAAAAAATTCAGCAACAAACTGCGGTCCTAAAAAAAATTAACAATGAAAAAAAAAATTTTTTTTTTTCACTCAGTGTCAAATTTGTGAAATATTTGAAATGTCATAACTTTTTTGTTTATTGGCTTACCATCACCAAATTTCTATGGTAGATAGCTAATATAATGGACCGTTTTCCCTCAAAAAATTACGTTGGTATTCCGATAGGGTTTTGAGATATTTGAGTTTTTGTGACAAAAATGATGTTTTTTAATGCAAAAAAAGTTTTTTTACTGTGTGTATTTTTTTTGGGATCTTTATTTAGTTGTCTAACTTTGTTTCTTTAGTTGTCTAACAATCGAACGAACCGTTTTTGCTGTGCAGCTTTTTGAATATTTTTGAACCATTTTCACATACACCGTTTTGAAAAGTTAGTCGTGACTCAACTTGAAAATTTGATATCGGAAAATGACGATTTAGATGGAACTGAAAAACTGTGCAAAGTTTCAGATATTTTTGAAATGGTCGATCAGAATCGACTTGCATGCCTCCGTGGAATCCCTCAAATGTTACAGCACGTCACAAATTTGAACTACGAATCTACAAAGTTGTATAAAACACTGGTTTAATTGATGTTAACATGATATTAAAGATTATTTTCTATCAAACTTTTTAGAGATCTAATTCACCAAGCGTGCAAAATAGGACTTCAACTTTCATTCAAGATATTTGGTTAAAATAACGGTCAGCTACACACAGTGTTTTTCTAATGCACGGCAAGATCAAAAAGGGATCTCGCAGAGCCACCGTCAGAGAATCTACACCGAGGGTGGCAAAAGAACCTCAGGGATAGATCCTCAAGAGTTTCGTCAGAAATTAGTCAAAGTTCTTAGTCTCTTTCCAATTTATTATCAACTTTTCAGTAGGTTGATCAATTGGTAACTGAGGATGGAACAGAGTCTTAACGACAAGTGTTCCTAACTACATAACGGTTAATACCTATCCATATACAATGCTACGTGTTTGTTAAGCCTAAAATCCACCTCGAAAAGTGACGACATCACCATATTGGCAAACCACTTCCCGTTAGATTTATACCTCCATTGAAAGGCGCGGAACAATTCAGCCAAAAGATCCACCAGAATAGATTAGAATAGACCATCGATCGACCGGTGTTTCGGAAATACTGTTCCGCTGCAACAAAGGACCCATAAACTGTAGCGCTGGCGAAATCGACGCCGAACGATAAACACTTGCCTTATGATGTGATGATGACGCGATTTGCGAAGTACCTCTACTTAGTAGTCGTGTAGTGTATGGGATTATAATTATTGGTTTCGGTGTCACAGTACTCGGCAGGGTAGTAGAAGTGTTGAGCGGTGCCATTGTATCCAAGACAGTCAGTCGCTTGTTGCAAGATTAGAAAATTTATGATACGATCAGAGTTAGACCACCAAGCAAAAAGAAGGTGTTGACGAACCACGAAGAGGTGAACTCGACGTCATTTTCGTACTGCAGCCCTAAGGTATTGTTCTCCGTCGTCGACAATCGAGGCACTAATCGCTCTTTATTGCTTTCCAGTTCGTTTCGCTTTCGAGATAATAGATTTGGAAATGGCGACGGGTTGCCAACATGGTGCACTGGATGCGTTGCAGTCAGGGATGGTAGCATGTCTTTTTTTAATTGAAAGTCTCCCTGAAATTGGTTGAATTCTTGAAGATAATATAAACGAGAATCCTAGAGGAAGTCCTGGAGAAATCAATGCAAGAATCACTGGATAAAATACTTGGAGAACTAAGGACTTTCTCGAAACAAGTCTGCGATAATCCTTGGGGGTCATTTTTGTGGCCATCCTTAGAAAAATCCCAGATCGAATTCTTGACTGTACTTGAAACGAAATTTTCAGAAAGTCTGTTAATAATCACTAAATAAACTCCTGAAATTTGTATTTCCTTGATTCCCGTTTGGTCTTTAATTGGTCTCTTTTTTCAGGCATGAGGTCCCTGAAGACATTCAGTCGCTACCAGCCCTGTTGCAGTTTTCCAACCTGGCCGGCAAGTGTCGATTTCCCGGACCACTACAGATATGAATTATGACTTAATTAGCGGTTCGATTTCAGCATTCGCTGCAGCTAATTAGTCATGATGGGATTTCGCAAGGCGGGAAACACAATTCAGAATAGTTGACCTTGATGTCAGAGGCTGGATGCTGCCTAGGAAAGAGATTTGCGTGTTATCGCTGCGAGAATTCCGAGTTCCGCGCTTAATTGTGGCTGATTGAGATGAACGATTGCACTGCGGCAACGGGTTTTGCATAATCAATTGCGCCCAGGGGCGACTCGGAGCAATATTTCAAGTGGAATAGAGACACGTACACTCGAAATGATGTTGTTGTTCAACGAAGCTACTGGAGATATCATCTCCGCCAGCAGTTTGTTGTCGCAACAGGTAGACAAATCTGTTGACCGCAAAGAATCACTGCGCTGGTATCGTTCCAAATCTTGATTTTACTCTGTCTTTGGTGCTCACTGCAGCAGTGTTTCTCAAATGGTGAATTTCGGCTACAGTCGATGGATTCCATTTCCAAATTCTGAACGAAAGGTTGAGAAGCACTGCCGTAGACGACTGCACCCAAGAGATAAGGTGACACGGGTAGCTTCCCGCTTCGTAGCTTGCCCTTTTCCATCTCCCAATCCACCAACGTCCAACCCACTAGTCGTGATTTTCTTTGCTTTTCCTTTTTGCGACTAGGTGTGTTTGTTGCACTTTTTCCGTCCAGTTCAGCTGGCTGACCGCAATTTAGTCTTTCGGCTTTCGGGGTCGTACTTTCATCTCAGACGACGACGAGGATGCTGCTGATGACGTTGACGATAACACGGCGTGTATACGGTATATAAATTACAAAAAATATGCATTGAAAAATTTCTCACTACATATAAAATCAAAGAGGGAAGAATTGTATCCAGGAATGGCTCCCACAATTCACTCCGTAAGCGATTGTGTTAATAGTGTTAATTGTGTTGATAGGTTTTGCTCTTCCTATTGGAAATTCCAGAAATTCGAATACGATTTGCTTAATTTTAGTAATACGTTCAAATGAACAGAAGAATTTGCTAAATTATTCAGCCAAACCAAACTGAAATTTTAGCAAAAGTCCTGAAAATTAAAAAAAAAAGTTAAATGTCACAGTCTTAATAAATTTAGGATACGTTTGGTCAATGTTCAGGCTTTTTTATGTAATGAATATGGCTAATATTGACCTTCTGTAAGCAGCAGCTGTAGCCATTAGAACAGTGTTCCTCAACCTGACTAATTATGCGAGAAACCATGGTGTCCTCAGAATTTGCCGATGGACGCAATGCGATTTTTTTCAGGGTCTACTACCTGGAAAACCTAGAATTCTCAAGGAATTTCGATAACAACCAAGAAAATTTCTTTGAGGCAGTAAGTCATACTAGAATATGTTCATGACAATGGATTTTCACTCGAAACCCGCCAAAAATTTCGGCTGCGCCGCTATCAAAATGCGCTTTGAGCTGTTCAGTGAGTCAATGAGGATCTTTTCGGGTATGAAATTTTATCGCCTGTCCAAGACATGATTAAATTTTAGGAATCAAATTTTATTTAAAAAACTGAAAAACTGATTTGGGGAAAGCAATCTGGAATAAAAACAACTTTCAATTTAAAACGTCGAAACAATTTATTTATCAATTTTGGGGCTGGTAACAGGTCTCTTTTTAGAGACTTGGTCTTTATTTTAATGCAAGTCTCTATTTTTGATGAAAGGTCTCTGAAGTCTTTATTTTTTAACCAAAATGGTCTCTGAAGTCTCTTTTTTTTCATATCTTGCTTGCAATGAATTCTGATGCCAAATAATATAGGCTCCCGAGAAACTTTCAGAGACTATTACGAGACATTTCAACTAATTGGGTAAAGATCTAATTTTCGCCACCCAAGAAATTTGCACTAATTTTCGCCCCTTTATACAAAAAAGTCTAAATTTGTATGAAGGGGCGAAAACTAAAGCATGGCGAAGATTAATACATCTACCCTTCTTCAAAAATTTAATCTCAGATTTCTCGCGGAAAAGCTTTTGGAATTGTCCTAGTGGTATATCCAAAGATTTCATCTGCAATATTTCCAGGGATTCCTACAGGGATCTCTCCAGACATTTGTCTAGAGATCCTTTACCAATTCTCTTAGATATTCTTCCAGCGATTTTTCAAAGAATATCTTGAGAAATTTCTACATAATTTGCTCTAGGAAATTGTCGAGCACTTCATCGTTACTATCTCCAGTAGTTTGCTCAGGGATTACTTTTTACAAACACTTAAGATTTTTACAGATTGTTTCCATAAAAACCGCAAAAGTCAATTCCAGAGTTTTTGCAAGAAATTGTTTTTTGTCATTTAATGCACGGCAACTCCAAAAGTCAACGAGGGGTTATTCGAGAAAATCTATTAATAACTTTCCAAAGAATTTCTCAAACTCGCTTTTGCCTTTTGCTAACCATAATGATCCGTAGCCACTCTTACTATTAGCTAGCTAGATACATCGTTATCATATACGACGTAGGGAATACTTAGGAACTCTTAGGAAAATGACTAGTAGATTCACTGAGTAGAAATAAGTGGCGACAATCTTATTTTAATATGGTTTTTACATTGCCATAATAAGAAATACCTCTTTTGTAACAGCGGCATAAATAATCTAATTCCAGTTTTATTTTCGCAAAATTTACAAGTAGAAAGTAGGCGTTGTGAAGCATTGCATTTGCCACCGAAAAGTGAATCTTGTAGGAGACTGTAATAGAAGCCTAAGGTAACTTTTTTCTTCAATATTCACTATAAAAATGACTATGGAAAGTAAGACGCTGAGATCGATCATTAGGGTACACTTGCTAGTTTCGAAAAAATGTTGAACAGACAAGGAAAGCTACTTTTTTCTTTAAGGATATATGAACGTAATGACCAATAAATACTTTTAACAACAAAAAATGAAATTAACTAGAACTACTACTAAACAGCCTAATTTTGTTAAGACCTGACGACACTTGACATTTAAGACTCTAATCTTACGTAAAAGACAATAGTAATCAGAATAGCACTTGAATGACAAATTATTCAAAACCATTTCGACTAGACAATATTAGTAATGCACTACTATTTCAAACAAATTCTACACTACTATTTCAAACAAATTCTAATGGAGCTGCTGATTTTCATATTGCTTTTCTCAGAAGCAAGGGAATATGGGTACTTTTCAAAAACTACCACGTCACAATACTAATAAAAACAGTGTTCATGTGGGCGCCATTGCCTAGTCCGTCTGAGTATTGGTCCTGGTAGAGGAGAAACTTGGCAAAAGCCAGACCGAGGGTTCAGCCTTGACAAGTTAAGCTGTCAGGCAGCTCCAACTGAATACCATACAAAAAATAACTTTCCAAAGAATTTCTCAAACTCAACCCTATGTTTCATCATGGAATTCTAGATTTTTTTCAAGAAATTTCTCAAGAATTTCATTGAAGATTTACAACAGCAGTTCTTCCAAACATTTCTCAAAAAAATCTCATGGAACTTACAAAAGTTTCTTTAAGATTCCATACTAAAAAACACTGCAGCATTTTGCCAGAAAATCCTACACATTTTTTTGCTTTTTTTCAATCATCCCAGCAATTTCACTAAAAAAGCTATTCTAAAAATTCCTCAAGGGTCAATGAATTCTTCTAGTAATCGTTATTCATCAAGGATGACTTTAGAACTCACATAATTTCATCAAATTACTTTAAAATTTGCTTTAATTTTCATTTTTGAACATTTTTTCAAATATCTGAAAAAAATCATTCACATTTCCATGGAGAAATGTCTAAAAATTTTCTGGAAGAATATTTGGACAAATTTTCTAAGACTTATTTTAGAAACTTAAAGAATTCCAGTAAGAATTCTTAAAGATATCTATGAGTAATTCTGGAGATATTCTTAGAAACATTCCTAGTTGAAATCTAAAACAAGTTTATGAAGGATAATTTAATAAGAAAAATCTGGAGGCATCTTTGGAGAAACTTCTGGTTGAACTTTTGAAGAAGCCTCAAACGGAAATCTTAGAGGATGCCATATGGAAAACGATGGAAGAATCACTGGATAAAATTCTGGAAAATTAGGGCTTCCTGGAAAAATATCCGAAAGAATCTGTCAAGAAATTCCTGACGAGCTCTGAGTTAATTTCTGTGGTAATCAGGGTTCTGAATTTTCGTATCAATGATGCGAAATCTACGATTTTTCGCAGGTAAGGAGAATGCTTTTTTCGCTTCCTCGCGTGAACATCTTTTATCGCTCACACTAATTTTCCCTGGAGCTATGATGGTGGATAACCGAAAATCACTCCACTCTGTGGATAATTTGATTTTCACTCCATCATATTTTCGTTCACCAACTGCTCCGGAGAATTATCACTATGTGGATAAACAAAAACTAGTGCCGGCGATGGGATTCGAACCTAGAACATTGCTAAAAACAACCGCGATGCGTGCACGCTAACCATGCTACAACATAAACTTGACGAAAGGAGTGGTTAATTTGGTGCATAAAAGCAACTGCTGTTCGTGGCGATGGATACAGGAAAAATTCTCCATGGATCGGAGAAAGAGAAAACAAACTTCTCGCAGCTGCGGAAATGTGCAATTATCTATTTTCGCTTTGTTTTGTGGACGGATAAAATCCCAAGGCAGCTGATCGCTGAAAATTGCTGTGAGGGATAAATCCATTATCGTGAGAGTGAGTGAGAATTCGGAAGCCTGGTGGTAATATTTGGCAAGAACAGGGTTGTGTTTTTGAGGTATCTAAAACAAAATTGTTTAACTAGTTCCTTAGGAAAATTATAGTAGGGATTTCATGTAAAATAATCACTACATGAACTCCTGAAGACATTCAAGTGATGAGCTAGCCTCGGGCTGTAAATCTCTCAAATTAAAAAATCTATCCATCTATCCTAGCCTGAGTAAATCTTCGGAGTAATATCGGAATCTTTGGGCAAATACTCGAAATAATTTCTGATAAAATTCCTTGAGAAAATAATTGAAAAATTTGTCGTAATACAGTTAACTCTCCCTTACTCGATATTTCGTATCTCGATATCGAGTTAGAGAACCATAGTAAAGTTGGTTTTCATGGCTACCTCGATGGTCCCTTGGATCGCAGATACACTGGTTTTGTGTTCTGTAACTCGATTCCTCCCTAACTCGATGGTCCCTTCAATACCGAGTATGGGAGAGTTGACTGTATCTTACGACTTGTAAATTTTATTTAGCATTCTTAAGTATCCAAACAGCCTATAGATACCGTTTGAGCTATCTTCACTGAACGCAGGCCAAAAATGAATTATGAATGGTCTGTTTTCGCACGAGAACGCAGTAATCAATAAACTTAAAGGGTGAAGCATACTGAAGCACTTGAAACTTCCATAAAGTTTAGTAATCAGAGCTCGTACAAGCGAGTCTTATCAATTACAATTCAGTATTTTTATCAAATTGAACTCAGTTAAAAAAAAACAAGCTTTGATATTGTTCCACCTTGAAATGGCTTTTGAATCAAATTATTCTGTGAATAACGTTTTATCTATCTGAAATTAGAGTATTTCTTGAACCTGGAATTGTTTTGTAAAACCGGGAAAAAAAACCTTGGAAACATCAGGAATTTTCATTCATGTTTTTCTTCAAAAGCTGTCAATAAGATTTCGTGAGATCCACTTTCCCGTCAACACCAAGGTCCAAACCTAGTTCTTGGAAACGAATTAACAAGATGAAGAATTTACATTGGGTATGCACACCCTTTTTCAACCACAGACCAAATCTCAGAATTGTGCGACGGGTCAATTTTTATTTATTGAAAGTTCAAACATTGTTGACAAATCGAGCAAGTTTAGTTAGACCGTTGCCCAGGACTCAGTGAGAATTGCATACTAGTATGTGGCTTATTTTTCAAAAGGTTTGAGCCACAAATATTAGCATTTAGAGGTGGCGCAAGCGTTTTGATGGTGAATTTTCAAGTTATAAAAAATGGCCTCCAGCGAAGTCATTATAACTTCGTTATTTTCTAACCAATTTTGAAACTCTTAGCACCATTATCTTCAGAATTAACTTTATGAAAACTTTGTGGAACATCAAATTTATCTGCAAGCAAAACTAATCATAGCTAAAAATAGTTTTCTTCATTTTTTACCTCATTTTACCAAAACAAATCTTTGATTATTCATAACTTCATAAATATTCCATCGACTTCAAATCTTTTTACACATTTTTAAATCAAATTTAGTTGTTATCAATCTGTGTCTACGACATTTTTTTCTAAAAAATAGTTTTGACTTAGTTATTAAAAAAAAAACTACAAAAAAAACTTGTTTTTTTAAAGAAATATTGCATATTTTCTATAGAAATTAACTGTATAGAGCATCTTGCTTTAATAATGAGATGAATAGTGCATTTAATTTTTAACGTATGCAATAATATTTTTGTTTCAAGATTATTTAAAAATTGTTGCATAGTCCTTCCTAGAGGTTGAACAAATGAGAACAACCAGTTTCAGCATTAAATATAATGTTTATCTTGCAAAAATTATAAAAATGACAGTTTTCGTTAAAATATTATGTTTTTGTGCAGTTTTTATTGAATAACTTGGTCAAAACAATTTTCAAGTGAAATATGTTGTATGAACAGTTTGAAAACAATTAAATTAGCTTCAAAAGCATGTTAAAAGATTTAGAATCGGTTGAGTATGTTCGAAGTTATGGTCACACAAAGATAAAATTATTAGTAAAATGAGGACAAATTTGGAGTGAACTACATTTAACTAAATTTTGATTTTATTCAAATTTGGTGTTTTACAAAGTTTTCAGTTTTAAAAATTGGTTGAAAAATAACCTGAAAATTCACCTTCAAGTCGCTTGCGCCACCCCTAAATGTTAATATTTTTGGCTCAATATTTAAAGTTTCTCCATTTATGTGATTTAAATTCAGAAAAGCACACGAATTTTTTGTTTTGAGAACTTTTGAAAAATAAGCCGCAACGTAATTGCATACTCATTATTACTCCCGAATCCTTTTAAAAATCCTGCTCTGGATTTTGTAAGAATGATTTTAAATTTTTCTCGGCAGGACCATTCGAGCATGCTTGTCCATTGTCCATTACTTCACCTCTTAGTATCTGTCCGAAGTTCAGAATCATACTCTGGATCTTGCCTAATAAAAAGGTCCCTTTTCAAATTATAAAATCTGTCAAACTTATAAAAAACGCTACTTAGGAAATTACTGATATTCTTCATATTCCAGGGCTTTGAGGATGTTTTGAAGCCTCTCGAACGAACAAAGTATCCTTTTCAGAAAACCACAAGACTTAAATACTATTAGGAGTCCCACCGCTAAGAAATTATCGAATCCTCGAAATTCCTGATAAACATTCAACGTTTCAATAGGAAAGAATGCAGGAAATTCTGCTTTAGTTTCAATAGGTAATATGACAACGAAAAAAATCTTTTCCTGCGACCAAGATAAAAAAATGACGATTTGCCAAGAAAACTCTTGTTTACACTGGTAGGCAAAATAAAGTGCCCACCTTACCAGTTTTCGAATTTCTCTTATTGATTTGGTTCAAATTAAAGTTAACACATTTAAATCTTTTTTGGTATTTTAGTTTTGATATTCTTTTAAAGTTGCACTTACGAAATTTTGATAAAAAAAAAGAATTTTACTCAAAAAAAAAAAAAAAGAAAATCAATCCGTATTGAAAAAAATAATGTGCTCACTTCCTTCTTGGCCCCAGAAAAGATGATTTAAGAAAAATAAAAAGAAATTTAATAGTTAATGTGTCTTTCTTTGGCCTTAAGGACTTGCTGGAGGCGCTTCGGCACCAGGTGGGGCACTTTGTTTGTCATTTTTTTTTAATGCTAATTGATTTTCTTTTTCCTTGAGTAAAATTCTTTTTTTTTTTCAAAATTTCGCAGTGCAACTTTAAAAGAGTATAAAAAAAAATATCAAAAAAGATTTAAGTGTGTTAAATTGAACCAAATCAATGAGAGAAATTCGAAAATTGGTAAGGTGGGCACTTTATTTTGCCTATCAGTGTACTAACTCAGTGCATTTCCAAATTAAGAAGCAGGTTTTGTCTTAGACAGTGTTGTACCTACCTTGTACCTTATACGTCTACCGGTTGACACCTCGTCTGCAATGCAAACATTTGATTTCGAACCATACAGCGTTGCATGTATCAGTCTAATTGGTTTCGCCGGAAAACCATGTTCAGACCTTATCTGCCACAGCTTATTTCTTTTCATTGAATCGTACGTCGCCTTGAAATCAGTAAACATATGGTGAGTGCAAGCTATATCTAGTCAGTGTTGTAATCAATTATGGTAATCGACGCGTTTTCGTTGACATTCGACCGCCTTTGCCTTCATCATTCACAACAAGAACGGTTTATCGAACATACGAAAGAAAAATGTCAAATGAATGCAGTTGACCACGTTAACGTGAGAATTCGTAATAAGAGCTGCTTTCACTGTATGTGTATCACATTTGCCATAACCAGCAAAATAAATTATTCTTGTTTATGTTCGAACATCTATGAAATGTATGTGAAATGTATGATTTATGAAAATGTCATCGTGTCAGACGACATTCATTCCACAGTTTTAATGTATCTCGATGTTCATTCTACCACTCGTACTGTGTATGAGTGTGAGTTGTGACGGTAACGAATGAGTGTAGACAAATGAATTGACTGTTGATCATGGAAGCGAAATGAACAAAAGAAGATCAAGAAAGATTCCAAGGAATATAAATTTTGGAAAACAGACGATGTAAAAAAACGTGTTATTCCAAAAACCGACGTAAAAAAACTGAGTCAAAACTATTTGTTCCATACAAAACAATGTTCTACATTATGATTCGTATGGTCATGAAATGTCAAATTTTTATACGAGGGACTCTTAGTGTACTTCCACTGAACGAATAAGTGTCCTAAGGCTCATAAAATCTTCAAAATCACAAGACAGTTTTTTTTTCAAATGTATATTTTGCAGTATCAACTTTAATAAGAAATTTAAATTTACGTCGCGCTTGAGGGGAATAAAACTGGCTGTTACTATTATATGTCACATTTCAAAACAATGTACTCTAAGAAGCAAAATTTGAAAATGAAAAAAAACAGGATTCCTCCTTTTTTTTAGGAATGCATCAAAGACCTATATTTTTAAAAAGTATAAAATTAGACAATGCCTTTTTTGTGATAATAATGTCCCACCAGACCCACCGTGATGACGGGAGACGCTCGCAACAGTTGAAACATTATCTGTTGCCCGGTGGTTTGCACTCTTGGATAATGGGGAACAAACGAGACAAATACCCCACACACCCATGCTAACGAAAAAGAGCGAGTGCAGCAACCACGAGAGTCATCTAATCGCGTAATTTCACTCGTAAAGCTGACGGTAATAAAACGAGACGAACGGTTTAAGCTCGCTCGGCTTCTCTCTAAAATAGACTTATACAAAATTGGGCTCTTCTGGACCAATGTACCATGTGTGTCAGTTTCATGCATCCTGAAAAATCGTTTATTTTTTATTTTGGCTTATTTTTGCCAAACTTCGCGATGCATAGGGATGCTTCGTATTGCGGAGCTTTTCAATATGATTATATATGTTTTGCAAAAAGCTGAAATCTCGCTGAATTTTACTAAAGGACCTTTGTAACAATGAGATTCTTTCCTTCTCTCGTTCTTTTTCGATTATAACAGTGCAGTACTAAAGGTTTTGGGTAGTTTTTCACTATAGATCAAAAGTCATTGGCAATGTCTTTTGATCACGTTTCATACAAAAAACGCAACAGAAAAGGTTTATGTGGCAATTATTGATTAAAGAGAAAGCAAACAAAAAGAGCCTCTCAGTGTAAGATAGGCCACGAGTGCACACCCAATGTGTTGACCCGGAAGAGCTCGAATCGAACTCAATTTTGTGTATTTTCGCTTAAGCGTGTTGGTTCACCTTTCAAACGCTACTCGACGCCGAAGGGCGGAAGATGGAGGCGAAAGAGGTAAAGCGCCGTAATTAGTTGCTTACGACGATGACAACACACACCGTTTGCACACTTTCGTGCTATTCCAACCCATACCAACAAACCGTCAACCACAACTCGGCTCGCCTAGGACAAGAAGCAACACTCAGTGTTGAGCTTTGAGGCTTGTCTGTGAAATGGAGATAGCTGGAAAATTGCACTCTCGCCCTCACAGAGGCCAAACCTTCAAACGAAGCCCCGTTAACAGCAAAGGAGCTTGTCTCGGTTGAGATTTAACAGCCCCGGGTTTTGCGGCGATCTTGCGTGCAGCAGCACCATGGGTGACAAATGTAAGAAAGTCATTTCCTCCGTTACCACGCCGCAGAATGTCCGAGAAACTCCGAGTAGGTCTTCGCGGCTGGGTTCGAAGAAATCGATCAATCAACGTCTTTTCTTACGAAGCGTCCGGACAGGAAGCAGCAGCAGCCGTTAGTTTGTTCCGAGTGGGTGTCGGATTATGTGTGTAGTTATCTCGTGATTAGGAGCTTGGACACGTGTTTGGGTTATGGGAAGACGTATGGCTTCGTTTTCGATTTGGTGTGAACCATGAGATCTGAGATGCTGGGATGTGGCTTTTCTTGGCTTTCTGTGGCTTTGGTTTTGGTGGTTGAAGCTTTCTAGACGCATGAGTTCGGAGAAAAGTAGATCTGAAAACGAGAATCGGTAGCGTACGATAGTTTACGTTTTCCGTGAAATTGATTTTGGGGATTATCAATAGTACTATTACAAATACGCGATTTGCTTTGATTTATTCTCTATAAGGAGCTTTCTCTCCTATTCGCTTCAATATATTACAGGGTGTCTACCACCTGAAAATCGTTGTAAACCTGGAAATATCTGGGAATTTTATTAAACCTGTATAAAACCTCGAATTCTCAGGGAATAACAATCAGGGAAATTTATTTGAGGCAGTCTATGTCATGATAGAATATATTCATGACAAAGGGTTTTCACGTCATAACTCATTAAAAAATTTCGGCTGCGCCGCCATCAAGTTGTTCTGTGATAATTTTTTTGGGTTTGAAATTTTATCGAATTCGCGAGTTCAATCATGACTTTTCATGAATTTATTTTATTTATTTATTTTATTTATTTATTTTATTTTATTTTATTTCATGAATGATTTTTGATCAGTAATGGATTCACATATCTTCATGCACGATTTTTAAAATTATTCAAAATTTGAAAAACTGGACAACTGATTTTGAGCAAGTAATCTGGAATACAAACAGCTTTCAATAGGGCAATATTCAAAACTGAAGAGGCAATAGATGGCACTTTTTCAGTGGTAGTAAAAACGAAACCCTGAAGCAAAGAAAGCACAACAGGAGATGAACTAAACACAAAAAGTTATGTATTCACTCTACACTTGATTTTTTTAATCTGCAAGTAATTTACGTTTTTCATTATTTTCCATACGTTGTTGAAAATTTGAGAAATTTGAGAATCCAGCGTAGCGCGATCAGTGGGAGGAATACAAAGAACAGTGTCGTCGCTCGACGGTCAGTGAAAGATGCTGAATGTTCGAAAGGTTGTTGCCTGTACTTTTTGCCGCTGGCGCCAACTGCTAGCGTTTGAGAACGAAATAAACAGTCGTTAACCTATTAATAATGTCTAAACAATTAATTTAGCTACATGATAACTGGCAGCAGGTATCTTTTCATATGCTTGGTCTCTATTTTAATGCATGTCTCTAAATAGTCTAATATTTTGATGACAGGTCTCTAATGTCTAACCAAAATGGCCTCTTAATTTTTTTTCGCATATCTTGTTTGTAGTGAATTCTGATGCAAAAGAGGCTCCAGAGAAACCTTCAGGTCTCTGTTACGAGACTTTTCAATTAATTCTTCAAAAATTGCATCTCTGGGTTCTCGAGGAAAAGCTTCAGGAATTAAACTAGTGATTTTTCCAGAGATTTCATATGGAATACCTTCAGGAACTACTACAGGGAGTGCTCCGGAAATTCTTCTTGAGATTCCTACACCGATTCACCAAGATATTCGTTCAACGATTTTTCAAAGAATATCTTGGGAAATTTCTACAAAATTTATTCCAGGAAATTCAGGAGCACTTCAACGTTACTTAGGTTTATTCTAGGAGTTGCGTGTGGTGAGAATTATCGGTCTTGTATTGCGAGGTGAATATTCTCGGCTCGAGTGAAGTGCTCTTCATTTGATTTACACGGTGAGTCACTTCACTCAAGTCGAGAATTGTTACCTCACTACACGAGACCGATAATTCTGAGCTCACGACATTCGTAGAATAAACCCAACTATCTCCAGTAATTTGCTCAGGGATTATCTTGAAATTTTTTACAAACACTGTCTTAGGACTTCCTTCAGATATTTTTCCACCAATCCTTCAACCGACTTTTCCTGTTGTTACTATAGGAAATCTTTCAAAAATTCTTTACAGAACTTTTTCCAAGATTATCCGCATCTCTGAGTAATTCCTGAACATATCCTTAGAGAAATTCCTAGTTAAAATCTTGGAGAAAAAAAAATGAAGAACAGTTTTTAAGAAATACCTGGAGGCATCTTTGGAGAAACTTCTGGTTGAATTCTTGAAGAAGTTGTAAACGATCTTGAGAAGTGTTGGAGGATGTCCTAGGGAAATCGATGGAAAAATCACAGTATCCTTAGGTCTTCCTTTAAAAATATTTAAAAGAGTCTTTAAGGAAATTCCTCATGATCTCTGTGTTATTTTCTGTGGTTATATTTCACAATAACCAGGTTGTGGTCTTGAGATATCCAAAACAAATTTTGTTGTTGAATTCCATGGGAAATAATCACTATATGAACTCCTGGAGAAATTTCAGAGATGAGCTAGCTTTGGGTTGCAAATATATTAAATAAAGAAATCTATCCTAACCTGAGAAAATCTTTGGAGTAATATCTGAACCTTTGGGCAAATATCTAAATTAATTCCTGATGAAATTCCTTGAGAAAAAACAGAAAAAATATTTTTACATAATCCTCAAAGATAACGTTTCACGGTAACAGATTTCAATAGAATTGTTAAGTTTTTAAGTCCTGGCTCCGTTTCACTTTAAGAATATAATTGTAGTCTAGAGGAAGATCTCGGGGAAATGTTGAATAAAGCTTTCTGAACCACAGATTCTGTCAAAAATAAACATCTTACGTAAACAATCAAGACAAACCGTCTTCCCAATTCTTGAAAATTCTTAGGAAGCTCCTTCATGGAAATTAGAGCTAAGAGTTTAAAGAATTTCTGGCAAGAGCTGCACAAATGTCAGAGACATGAAGGATATCTGTGGAAAATTTTCAAACTTTGTGGAAAAGTTTTGAAACAAAAAAAAAACTGAGAAAATCTGACGAATTTTCGGCGAGAAATTTTGAAATTCTTGTAAGATTTCAATTTGGATTTCTGTAATATCTTTTTAAAATCTCATTATTGGACAGTTCTGCAGATACTTGTAATATGGTAGGCATTTCCTATATTTTTGTTGACTTCTCCAGAAGATCGTTCTTCTTCTTTCTGGCGTTACGTCCCAACTGGGACAAAGCCTGCTTCTCAGATTAGTGTTCTTATGAGCACTTCCACAGTTATTAACTGAGAGCTTTCTTTGCCGATTGACCATTTTTGCATTTGTATATCGTGTGGCAGGTACGAAGATACTCTATGCCCTGGGAATCGAGAAAATTTCCATTACGAAAAGATCCTAGACCAGCGGGATTCGAACCCAGGGCCCTCAGCATGGTCATGCTGAATAGCTGCGCGTTTACCGCTACGGCTATTTGGGCCCCCCAGAAGATCCAGAAGATCGTATAAAATTCATTATGTGATTGGGGCATTATGATCGTTTTCATGAACTTTTTTATTTAAAAAATCAGTTTCAGGGATCCGCAGAATGTTTAAAGAATTTATAAAGGGTCACAGCTTTCGAAAGGTCGGAAACCAGTGCACTGACTTGAAGAATTTTTCGTCAAATGTCTTAGCTTTTAGGTGACGCACTCAAAAACTTTGACTTGACTCTCAACTGACTAATTATTTAATAAAAGTACATTTTTTACTAGTTATGAAACGAAAAAAAAATTGCACATTACAACACTAGTTGTACAATTTTCACATTAAATCACTGAAGACCACAATGAACCAGCATTGGTGCAATCTAAAATTTTCATATCTCATGCAGAAGATTGTGTAGACATCGGAAGGATGGCTCCAGAGGCACGTTCTCCACTTGAGTGATTGAGCTTCATATAAGAGTTTAAGAGTTTAGTTTATGGGCTCCAGTAATGTCTCCAGGTAATCTCCTATAGGCATTTTGCCATTAATTTTCCAATTGATTCGTTTAATCCAGAGTTTCCTCTAAAAAATCTTCCAGGGATTTGTACAACAATTCCACCAGGGTTTCACAACAAATTTGTCCAACTTTTCCTCATGACGTTCCTCCAAATTCTTCTATAGGGATGTTCCCATTTCTCCCAAGGATTTCTTCAACGGACTCTCCCACAGATTGTTAAGTAATTTATCATGTAAATTATTTATACATTTTTCAAAAATTTCTTTTGAACTCTAAAGGAAATATGCTTCAGCAACTAGTTTAATATAATTCCTCAAAAAAAAAAATTAAAAATTGTTTGTACGGTCTTTGCTCACGTAATTGCAGCAGGATATTATTCAGTAAGATATTTTTCTTAAAATTATCTCGTCAATTTACCTAGAGAATCCTCCATAACTCTAAGGGTCCAGATATTCTTACCTACCTTGATACTTTGATGGTTAAAATAGCTTCACGCCATTGGCGGGCGTATTGTAGAGCTCCACGTTGGTCGGACTTGGGTCGCAAGGTCCTCTTCCAATGCGTACAGCCAGCATTGAGTGACCAGCCCACTGAAGTCTACCGTATTTCCCACGCTTAATAATATTCGCATCTTTATACACTTGATACAACTCCTCACCGAGTATGGTCCGCAGCATATTACACTCAAAAACATCGAAGGCTTTCCGGTTTCTCTCTTTCAACGTCCACGCTTCGTGCCCGTAGAGTGCCACCGGAAGAATCAATAATCGAGAAGATTTCGACTGATATGGGAGTATTGGAGCTACTAATTTCGGCGCTGCAGACTTGAGTAATCAAAACGACTGTTTTAGTTTTTTTCTTGACGTTTCGACTTCAATGCGAGTCTTCTTCAGGGGGAGAATTAATGTTTTATACAGGGTGAATTTGGTTTCCGTTTGGTTGCGGGACCTAAGCTGGTTTCAGAGTTTGTAAAAGGCCCTATTCCCAGTCAGTCGCAATTCGTCATTTTACTTCGCGTGAAACGTCATTGTCACATGTCACAGGTGTTTCTAGATCAACCAATTTTTCAACAACACATTCCCATCAAGGACTACCTCAGCATCACTTTAGATATCCTTACAGGATTTTTCCAGGAATTCTATCGATTTTTTTTCAAGAAAAATCCCTTGGCATTTCCCTGGATTTACTCTTTAGAAATCTCAGGATAAATTCTTGACTTTCTTAAGAAATTAGTGAAAGAAGCCCTTTAGAAATTATGCCTTGAAGTATTCTTAATTGTTTTGATTGAAATCTTTTAGAAATTCTTAATGTAAATTGTAAGGACGTCCTTGGAAAATACACTGGATGAATTTATGGAGGAATTTCAGGAAGAAAGCCTGGAATGTTCCGCTAAAAATTGTGGAAAAATCTGTAAGTACAGTATTGGACAAAACATTTGCAACTTTTTCGTTTTTCCATACAAAATGACCAACTTTGATAAGCTAGATTTCAGTTATTTATGTACCGATTTGAATGAAATTTTCACAGAACATCAGATATAACTTGAACTTTAACATATATTTTTGAATAATTTTTCTAATCACGAGTTTATATGTAATAACGGTTTAACTAAAGTGTAATTTTTGACGAAAAATTCAGAACTATTTATCTCAAATTCTGATAGCCTTACACAAAAACTGTCTTCAGCAAACTTGTTCATCTCTTTAAAATCTACAACTTTGCTGAAGATACCATGAAGCTATTCTTTCAATATGTTTAATTATGTCTTTTATAAAAAATCGTCAAAAATTTATGATTGGATGAAATTTGTGATTGGAAAAATCATTTAAAAATATATGTTAAAATTAGTTATGTCTGATGTTCTGCCAAAATTTCATTCAAATCGGTGCATAAATAACTGAGATATAGCTTACCAAAGTTGGCGAAAAAGATACAATTGTTTTGTCCAATACTGTAAATCCTGAAAAATCTCTGGAGGAATCTTTGATATAATTTTAGGAGATTGTAGGATTATTTGAAAAGTTCCTAAGGTAAGTTAAGATAAACTTCTTGAGAAAAATTGCTGATCATGAACCGGTACATAAGTGATGTTTTTCTTCGCTTGCTTTAATATCGCTACTAAATCAAATGAGAACGAATTCTGCAATGCCTGGTTAAGACATTCTGTACGAAAGCCTTGGAGAAAATACTTGAAAAATCACTGCATGAATTCCTGAAGAATTTCCCATATCAGGTCGAATAATATGAGGAATCCTTTTAAAATTATTATAAACAAAAACTCTTGGAATATTCTCTAACTTCTGTCTAGTATCCTTTTGGTTCCAGAATGGTCTTTTTTCAGACAATCGGTCGCTGCCTGCCATGACATTTTAGGAGTATTCTAGTCTAATATCAATTGGCAAAGATAGAACTCAGTTAATAACTGTGGAAGTGCTCATAAGAACACTAAGCTGAGAAGCAAGCTCTGTCCAATTTGGAAAATAATGCCACAAAGAAGAAGAAGAAGTTCTTGAATTGCAAAGAAACCGATTTGCGTAATATTTTCAATTTAAGGATCGACACATATCAGCAGGTCATCGTTTGTCTCTGAGCTGTCACTTCTAATCGTCGTATCAAAATACAATCGAATCGCTATTTAAAAACCTAGCAACTTTAAAAAAATTGACAATCATCATGACTGGCTTGGTATCCCATTTCTAGTAGCTTACATAATTGCGTAGTTATATCGAAATGTGGAAACGACTACGATGTTAGCTCATCCAATTACCGCCATCATTCAAACAGTTATCATCCGTACATCATCGCAGAAAAACATTCCAATAATCATCCGCCTCGATATCTGGTAGATCAATAGCCTGAAATTATCTCTTGTTGAAAACGATTTCCCACAATCCTCCGAAGGGGTCCCAGCTATGACGAAAACACACACTCTTGTAAAACCAACCCAACTATTCTCGTTACCCGCGCAGCCCCGCGTGGATGGTGGTAGATAAGTACGCACATAACTATAGCTTAAGAGGGCCACTTTTTTCCGTATTCACAAGCAGTGGCATCTCCAACTCCATACTCCGTGCAATCTTCAATTGCCCGGGTCTCTCCGTCGTCTGTGTTTCCCATTAAAAGAAGAGACCACGCAGCTTCCTACACGACGGAGCATTCAAAGGGAGTAAAAACAGCGGCGATAAGTATGAAGGTACACATGGCCTCAGAAGCACCGTCGCACGGAGGTTCGGTTTTTCCGGAAAGCTGGCGAAAACATAATTTGCGAACATAATTTTAAGTTGAAGATCAGATATGGTTCTAGGGTCAGTGTTCCCTTAGTGGACAGTCCCCTATAGTCGCACTAGTGGCTTTTTACGGCCGTTTTGCTATGAATCTTTTCAAAATATTTTTTGACATGAAGGTCAGGAGCTATTTATCTAAGTACCATTGATACACAGCTTGATTTTGTTCAAAAAGTGATCGAAATAATTAGTTTTGCTTAAAATTTGAGTTCCCTTGCTCCTATAGTTAACCTATTGTTCCTATAGTAGCACTACTGAGAGAAACTATTTTTTTTTCTATTATACGAAATAATTAATGAATTAAGTTTTCGGAAACGAACCAGCCAACGGCTGAAAGTCTCGATAATAAAGATAATAAAAAAAATGAATTAAGTACTATTTTTACATCCAACGAAAGCTTTTGATCCACACTTTCAAGGAAAAATATAAAAGCTTTGTAAAAATACGGTTTTGATTAGTATTTTGCCAACGCCGTGATGATAGTGCTACTAAAGGAACAGAAATTAGAAATAGTGCTACTATAGGCACATGTATTCCTATAGTGGCACAAGCGATAATAAATGCAAACATATGAGTTTTCGCAGTTTCCATATTTTTCCCACAAAACCAAGATAAAAAGCTTTCAGATGATGTAGAAATAATGACGCTAGCGTTATTTTCCGATTTTATACGAATATTTGTTCTTAGCTATGCGGCTATTGGTACATCGACCCTATTCTATTTAATTCCTTTAGAGTTTGTATCCTCTGACAGATACGTGTAGTTCGACCTCAACTGTAAGACCGTCTTCATTGTCGTGTACTAGACTCGACTAATGCACGACATTGAAGACGACGGCCTTACAGTTGAGGTCGAACTACGCGTATCTTTCAAAGGATGAAAACTATACTAGAATTATATGGTATAGTACCAAAGTCGGTTTTCATAGGTATGTATAGGTATTCCACTAATCAGTTAAAAAATTTATTATAAACATTGAAGTTATTCGAAGAAATCGATGAAAAAAGCAATTTGTTCTTTGAAAATAACAGCAGATTTGTTCTTTGAAAACCAAAAATTAAGTTGTTTAGAATAACTCGTGTTCTAAACCGCTTTTCTTGGCTAGAAATATTTAAAAAAAACGGAATTTTTCCATCATTTTTTAAATCTGGACCACTGAGAGTCGTCGTCGTTCGTTGTCATCTATTACGCTATCCAACCGGTATTCGTCGAGATGATGCTACTTACGGCGCTTATACGTAGGATCCGCACTTGCGGGTGCGTTAGCTCAGGCCGGAGAACGAGTTTGTGCTGTTTGAAAAGTGAAATTGACGCGTAGGGTAATAAACAAATGTGGAATAGTGAAACCGAACCGTCGGCGATCGGTATCCGTATGTTCCGTACGTGCCTTACTCAAAGGTGTCAATTTCGATGCTTGGGATGCTGGTGACTTCGCGTAATCTTTCGAGGTCACCGCCGTTTTTACCCGTATTAGTGACTTAGTGTCTTACATTCGGTATGCTGGTTGGAAAGTATTCAACTAACAATTAACTCTGGTCCCGGCAAATGCCAGTGACAAAACTAGTAGAGTACTGAGTTCTAGTGCGACATAGTTCTATCAAAGTCCGTCATATATATACAACTATTACGCTAATCTCTCTGCATCTGTACCGGCTTTGCAGTATGCGGCCGGTATCCAACGAACCACTTCCAGCCTATCAACCATAATTCATAACTGTCAACGGTCCTCCCCCCGAAAGCCGGGAACCACATTATCCAGCTGGATGACTAGGGCGTGGGATGGTTGGTGACCGAAACGGACGGAAGTGGCCACTAAATGCAAATCGACGTTGCATTACGCTGACATCCGACCAAACCGTCGACGAACGACGACGACGACGATACCGACAATGACAACCGCTGGATTGGCAAATGGCATAACCAAGACAGTCACTAATTCGTTTACTTCCACATTCCCATCGTCGTTGGCAGTCCGTCAGACCGGAGGTGCACCCAAAATGGGAAGAGACGTACATTTTGTCGGAGATACGTTAAATCTGATCGAACTGTGGTCCAGAATGATCGAAAATCTTAGGATGGCCATCGATCCAGGTATTAGACGGCCAGTTCGAGGTGTAGCACTCGAGTTTTCCATTTCATGCTTGCTGGAAGCATCAAAACCTGGATCCACAAGGTCACCTGAATAAAAACCACTTGGACTGTACCATTTTGCATGAGACATCAAAAATTGATCGTTTTCATCCTTTTATGCTGAGCTATTTTAACCGTAGCCACTACCTAAACTAAGCAGGATTAAGCTTGTTGCAATCTCAGCACGAAAAAACAGATAGTTATCTATGAAATGTCGCCAAAGACGAAAAAGCATAGAATACACTGTGAAAACTCATAATGCGCACCCATACGAGTGATATTTATCCAAAAATCCCACATTTATTAAGCTTCAGACTTCAAGAACTCTTCTCGTTTGGGTGCATCGATTTTATCATCCCGTGCGTGATTCCAGTGCCGGGCTTATAAATGTTTTGAACCGCAGAATCGACACAGAACAATTGCATCACTGTCGTCGTTGTGAAGCCAGAGGGGAAGGTAATGCATCACCAAGAAGTACATAGATGCAAGCATAGTTGGATGATTGAGATGACGATGCACCACCATCCGATTATTGCGTTGGCAGAGAGCAACCGCGCCTAGCCCAGAGACGATGATTTATGTCAGCCCCAATAATGGGGAACGAGCAGTGCTCGATTGTGGTCGTTTTGGCGGTTTTGGAAGCTTCTTTCTAAGCTTGCTTCATTACCCATCGCCCATCGGTTCGTGGGTGGTCGTTGATGAACATCGAAGTCCTCCAGGCCCTCCATCATTGTCAGTCGATTGATGATTGGTTTCATTTGATGTCATTCACCGAGTAATTAACTCCTTTCCGATATGAAAGTCATCGTCGGATGGCTTTCGAAACTTTTAACGAACTTTAAGCAAGTGCTGAGTAATGTTTGCTGCGCTCGTCGGAAGTGATTATTGAGTTCCTCATATTCGTTTGGTGTTGATTACTGTGGGTGAGCTCGAGTAAAATAAATACGGAAGCGCATATAGTTAACCTATTTTTAATTTAAGATATTTGTTTGTCGCGGAGAAGACTGCATGCTGTTGACAATGAATGGGTGGGTGCTTATTTACCGAGCAGACTGTGGTTATACACTTGATCGGGGCAAGTCCCACTCTGCCAAAACAAGGCGGAATGCAAATCGGGTAATGAATCACACTATTGATGTTTGTGACACGAATCGAGATATCATTGATGCATGTTGGCGTGTTGTCGCACAGATCGATTTGCATCGATTTAAAACCAGTATTTGTGCCTTTTTGATTGTTATAGTCAGTCAATTTAAGAATATTACGCTTATTCTGATAAGTTGAACTGCTTTGGAAAGATTGAATTGCTAATAGCACATTCTCTCGCGGAATATGGCACCAGTTAACATGACCAACCGAGAGTAATGAAGAATGGTTCACGGATGCATACATTTTCCGATATTTTTTAAGGGGAAAGAACGATATTCGTAATACTCAAATGTCAAGTGAAGGAAAACATTTCTTTTCGTCTGATGCATAGGCAGTCTGCTAACTAAAAGTAAGCCAAAAATGTACTTTATCCCCTATACCTACCTGCATAAACTGATGTGGATGCAGAGGTATATCCGGTCTACAGTAAGTCAGTTTAAAATGCAACATTAAGTCGACCTCCTTCCCCTCATTGTTCTGCATTCCGATGTGGCAGGCGCTAGTGTTGCCTAACAATAGAAGATCACCAGCATTTACACACTGACGGTTTCTGTTAGTTCCTGTTGCAATCAGAGATTTATCAAGTTTATAATGAAAGATATAATCAGACCTGTTACTGGTGTTTTGCATTGCTTAGCAAAATAAAATATTCAGAGAGGAAAAAATCAGAACTAAAAACATTTCAAAACTCATATGTAACCTTTCTAACTTGCTTACTAACTCAAAGTTCATGAAGAGATGTATAACTCAACAGAGGCAATCAATTACGAGTAATAAACCGTTGGCCGCTTTGACCTTTAAGTACATGCATAGCGAAACAGTGTAGGAACAATTCTTTGTACAAAAAAGCAACATCTTCCACGCCGAGAAACGTTGATCTTTGCAGCAGCATATGAACAAATTTTCCCTCCCAGTGGCAATTCCCACGAACAGCGATCAATTCGATACCTTCTCCTCGCAAGAAAACACCCATCCAAACAAAGGTGCATATCGCAAAGGGCCACCTCCAGCAGAGTCCACCAGTCAAACAAAAAAGATGAACTATCCGAAGCGTCTACCCGAAGGCTTCTTCTGCTGATATGTTGTGTATTAGCTCCTCTATCTGTTTGCCTTTCTCCCCAACCGAGTCGCAGCATAAAAATGTGAACAGAAAAAAAACACCAAATGAAATCGCTATCAATGCTGGTCGTTTGCTTTTCAATGATGCTTGAGATGGCAAAGACCCAACAACTGCGACGACGACGACGACGACGACTGCCCGGGAGAGACTGGAGAAAAATTATACAAAAATTGATTGAATTTTTGCTCGATGCTGCTGCTGGCTTTGCCGCATGACTTCAACGGTATGTCTCAACGCTAGCTTCCGGATCGGATATATGCGGATAAGTTGGGACGGTGGGGTGCTGCGAGCCAGATCAGCCTAGAGACACTACACCAGAAGGAAGCCGGAGCGATTATAAAAGTTATGTCAAGAATAATAAATAACAAACAGAAACTCAAAGGAGAGAAAGCAAGCAATGGAATTTTAATATCCACTACAAAACACACGTTGCTGTGGCTGGTGCCGTTCTGGTGTTCTATTAGCAGGTCCGGATTTTATTCGGGGCAAATGAGTAGGAAATGTCCCAAGGGCCCTCGAGGATTAAAAAAAAATAAACACTGTTCATTGACTACATCCAATTTGATAGGGTCGATTCATCAATAGCTGCACAGCTAAGGACAAATATATGTACATCTCACGTTCAGTATCATAAGAGCGTATTAGCAACGATCGATTTCTCTTCGTCGATTTTCTCTTGAGCGAAATTCTTGGGCAGGTGAATGATTTCGACTGCTATTTTCATTTCAGTACAAAGTAGTTATCATCCTTCGCCAAGTGGTATCGTAAAATGCTTCGAAAATCAAATGAATTTCGTATACTAAGGTCAAAGAGAAAATCGACGAAGAGAAATCGATCACTGCAGATACGCCCTTATGATACTCAACGCAAGAATGTAATCCAAAAATGAAGCCAACGGCATTATTTTTACGTTAACTGAACGCTTTTTATCTTTGATTTGTGGGAAATTATACAATAACTACAAAAAAATTTGGTATTGCATTTAGCCACTATAGTAGTAACACATGGACATAAGTAAATAAAATGTAACGCTATTTTCAATTTTTGTTCCTATAGTAGCAGTAGCTTCACGGTGTTTGCAAAACACGTATTTTTTCAAAACTTTCGTACTTTTCCTTCAAAGAATGTCTTATTTTGTGTTAAGAAATAAAGTCTCTATTGGTAGTGGAACTACAGGTACAATAGTTCTACTAGGGAGCATAAATTTTAAACGAAACCTTCTGGGAAGTTTATCACTAAAAGTCAAAAGACGATGTCCTTGGTTTGCGTTTCACACAAGAAACGCAACAGAAAAGTTTTATGTGGCTCAGTTATTGATTATAGAAAAAGTAAACAAAGAGAGCCTCTCAATGTTAGATAGGTCCTTTTGTAAAGTTACGCGAGGAGCAATAACATTTTTTTTGTTGTGTAGCTGATCTAAACCACCGTCTATGTCTAAAATTTTAGAGGGTTTCTGAAAATTTCAGGAAATTTCAATGTTAAATACTCCAATTATGTTGTTCTTCTAGCTCATTTAGTACTGAGGGCCCCCTCCACGTGAGCTGACTTAGGCCCCTCGAAAACCAAATCCGACACTGTCTACTAACATCACTCTCGGATGATATGATGATGTGTGGCACACAGTCGGCCTGATTTTAGTGGGAAAAGTCAAAATTTGTTTAAATCATCAAACAAAAGTTATATCATTTTCTGGCATTTCAACACTGAATTGATCATCTTCGAAAAAATTGGAACTCTATCCCCACTGTGCCTTAGTACCCGCATCAAGCACCACCATCATTGGCAAGTTTGGAAAATCTATGGAAATGCATCACCATATGACGACGACGATGATGCACTTTCCCTCTCTTGCTCGGCCGCCCGTCAAGCTCATCTCGCTTTTTTCTCCAGCGCCTATGCTGGTCTGTGGTGCATCGCCGCGAGTAGGGCGAAATAGCTTGGCAGAATGCCTCTACTATAGGATGCTTTGCCAACTTGTATTGTACTACGGCTGGGAAAGAGAGGTACTTGAACCGGTTTTTTCTTCTTCTGAGGCGGAAGCCCCACAAGAAGATAGACCAAAGAGAGTGAAAATGCAACAAGTTTCATCTTTTCCCGACCCGATCGCTTTTTGGTCGTTAGGTGCATCATGGAAAGTCTAGCTGCCGTTTGACACACTTTGCTAGGTTGCAGTGGTAGGATGCGGGACGAAAGGTGCTCAGCTTAAATGTCATGCGACAGTAGCCTATGGGAAGATTCGATGTTGCGCGATGGAATCAATGTTGCTCGGTGCGAAATACATGAATGTAGCTGCGCAACGAGACATTCTCTGATTTGAGTGTTCGCGAGTGGAATTTGGGCGGTACTAACGCATGTTGAGTAAGCCTTAGTGTGCGACTATGTTATTTCCATTGCAGAACTCAATGTTTTTAGCAAACCAAATCTCGCGTTTCTCTTTGGCAGATACGACTCTATGAAACTTAATGCGAGAAATACCTGACTTTCAATGAAGAATGCTAAAAAAACTGCTTAATTTTGATAAATCTATATTTGACAAAAAATAGTTCATAGAAAAAAATCAATATCGTTTAGTCAAAACTGTACAAGTTTATTCGCCATGAACGAAGAAACTCTGCCACACATTCTTCGATAAGTTTCTTATTTTGGTGTTCCTGGATTGTGGGTTCCTCCATGAATATCTTCTTCTTCTTGGCATTACGTCCTCACTGAGACAGAGCCTACTTCTCATCTTAGTGTTCTTATGAGCACTTCCACAGATATTAACTGAGAGCTTTCTTTGCCAAAGTTGCAATTTTCGCATTCGTATATCGTGTGGCAGGTACGATGATACTCTATGTCCAGGGAAGTCAAGAAAATTTCCATTACGAAAAGATCCTGGACCGACCTTTAATCGAACCCAGACACCTAGAATGCACTATCAACAGATAGTCTCAATCTCTTAGTAACCTATCTCCTACAATAATGACTAGAGCTCTGATATAACCACCAAAAAACCCTTTAACACGTAAGAGATATTTATAAGCCAAATGCAAATCACCTCAAGTTTTTGAACGCTGTGACCCTTCTTATGCAACAATATGTGTTTGACTACATAGTTAAAAATATGTATATGTTAATGTAGTGTAAACTAAAGAGTACTGTAGAAATAAACCAAATTCATGTATTGTTACAGCATCATGTAAACCCATATGAATAAATATTTAATTTTTAACTCAGAATGCTTGAATGTTACATGATCGTGTTGATTTAAAGTGAATTCAATTGAAAAATAATAGATTGGTCGTTGAAATTTAAGTGGTGTTTCCATTTCTCTGAATGGTTTATTTGATGCGGAATACATCAAGCGTGTGCTAGAATAAGGGCGAAAGTCGCATGATCGATTTCTCTTCATCGATCCTCTCTTCTGTGAATAAATGTGGCAAGAAGCGGGTTTGTTAGCATTTTTTTACTCTAGGACGCAAGGCAGCGATGCAATCTTGTATCCTGAGGTGAAAAACTACTGACAAACCCGCTTCTTGTCACCTTTTTTCACAGTAGAGAGGATCGCTGAAGAGAAACCGATCATGCGACTTACGCCCTTATTCTAGCACTTTGCGTATAATGAATCCCCTAGAGTAAATCGGAAAATCCACTCTTGGCGGCAGCTCCAGGAAAAAAATGGCCTGTATTGCTGAAAAAAGGCTCATTTCAACAAATGTGTAAAAGGAAACACCCAAACGGGATCCGTAATTAGCGTTTTCATGTGGGACCAATAATCAGGGCTGGTAGCGAGTCACTTTTTAGTGACTTGATCGCCATACTCGACCTGGGCACTAAAAGGCCACTGTTTGCAACAAAAAGCAGGGTGTCTACTACCTGAAAAAAACCTGGGAAACCTGGAATTATCAGGGAATTTTATTCAACCTGGAAAAAAAACTGGAATTCTAAGGGAATTTTCATCACAAACAGGGAAATTATTTAGAGGCAGTAATTCATGATAGAATATGTTCACGACAAAGGATATTTGCCATAGAACTGTTCAATCGAAAAAAAAAATTGGCTGCGCCGTTATTTGAGCTGTTTTGTGAGGATCCTTTCGAGTATGAAATTTTATCGATTTACAAAATTGATGATACAAATGATAGATTAGTAAAGGATGAAAATATCTAGGGCTGGTGGAAGGTTCCTTTTTAGAGACCATTTTTATGCAATTATCTCTAAAAAGTGTCTTATTTTGATGAAAATTTGCTGCAGTCTATGTTTTAACCAAAATGGTCTTTGAATATCCTTTTTGCCTTATCTTGCTTGCAGATAATTATGATGCATAATTTCTTCTCATATTTCTCGAAAACAGCTTCAGGAATTATCCTAGTTGTTTCTCCAGAGATTTCATCTGGAATACTATCAGGAAATAAGAAAAGGTTCTCTCCAGAAATTCTTCAAGGAATAAGTAGATGAAAAAAAAAACGAATTTAGTACTATTACGTTTAATTCCACTAGAATTTGTATAGTACTAAATTCGGTTTTTTTCATCTACTTATAGGTATTCTACTAAACAGCTCGAAGATTTATTATCTTCAAGTAATTCCTCTACCAATTTTTTCAGTAATTTTTCAAAGGATGTTTACAGGAATTTTTCAGAATTTGCTTCAGGAAATCCTTGACCACTTCACCGTTACTATTTACTACCTACCAGGTACTAACTTTTTAACAGAATTCTCCAGTTGTTACCAGTTGTTAAGAATATCCGCAAAGTTTAATCCCAGAGTTCAAGGATTTTTTTAAGAACCCGATAAGAGTGTCTACACCATCTGCGGCTATTTCAAAAAATTGCTCCAAAAATTCCTCAAGGGTTTATTCGAGTTGATCTATTGAGGAGTTCCTTCTCAAAATCCTGCGAGATATTATCCAGAGATTGAATTGATTTTTTTTTCTCTTTTATTTTACAATTATCTTAGCAATAATCTTTAAAATCTTCTAAAAGTTCTTCAAGAGTGAGTCCTTCTAGAAATCCTTTTTTATTAAGCGTGACTTAAGAACTTACACAAGCTTTAACAGGAGTTACCTTTTGATTATTTGTTCCAAGAACACGTCACGATTTTTTTTTCAACAATTTCTCAGCTTACTGGAAAGTTTCGTTCACATTTCCGTGAAGAAATTCATGAGAAACTCCAGAAAGAATGTTCGAAACAAATATAAAAACTTCCTTGGTCTTAGGAGTAATTTCTGGAGAAATTTCTTTAAGTATCGTAACAGAAATTTCTTGTTAAAATCTTAACTAAATTCTGAAGAACAGTTTTGCAGAAAATCCTGAGAAATTCTGGGAGACATATGGAGATGTTTCTGGTTGAATACTACAACATGATTTACACGGGAGTCTTTAATGGTGTTCTAGTAAAACCGATTGGAGAATCACCGGATAAAATCCTGGATGACTAAGGGCTTTTTGGAAAATATTTGAAATAATATATGAAGGAATTCCTGATGGAAGCTCTGAAGTATTTTTTGAAATGATCTCTCTCAAATGTCTCAAATAAAGATATCTATCTATCCAACTAACCTGAAGAAATTATTTGTCGTAATGTCACTAGAAATTTTCATTTATTTTGTTTAGAAATGTTTTTAGAGAAATGTTCCTGTTGTTTATCATGGTTCCTGTTAGGTTACGTTTTATTTTTATTTTTGTTTTGATTACTATATGGACTCTTATCGGTCTCTGGGACTAAGCTTAGTCTCTTTGTTTTTTGCTACCAGCCCTGCTCTATGCAATTTTTTTTTAAATTATTGGAAAATATTTGATTTAAGAAAAAAAAAGATTTTTAAAAAGTAATTTTAAGGGGTTATGGGGGGAGAGGTGGTTTGAGATTTCTTACGCGTCATACAATTTATTTTTGGTTTTCATTCAAAAAATCTTACCGTGGGGGGAGGAGGTGTTGAAAAATACCAAAAAAGTCTTACGTAATTAATGGACAAGAGCATCTCAAGTAGCTTCTTGAATTCAAGGTATGAAAAATAAAAAAAAAAACGTTCATTTTAAAATTTCTGGAGTAAAATTGTATAGACATTTCTGATGGATTGTGTGATTTTTTTTTTTTGTGTGTAAGTTCTGGCAGTGAATGGTTTCGAAAATGATTATAGGCTGAATTTGGACAAATTTTGGCCGAACACAGGATGAAATGACCTATTATATGAATTATGGGATCTTTAGAACAATCTTTAGAAATGATTTACAAGCTATTATATAAAGAAATTCTTACGAATTTCTTCAGAATAAAAGTTATAAAGTTCACTAGAATTCCAATCAAAAACTACCCAGAATTTGTAGGAATTTAGAATTTTCAACAAATGTGCCAAAGATTCTGCCGATATTTTCCCCTTTATTTTTTTTTATTCTATTCTTCCAGCAACATGAAAATATGAAATTTATCAACGTTTATTTTAAGAATTCTGCCACAAAAGTGGTACAACTACTATCCAAAATTTTCCTCCAAACTCCAAGAATTTGTCCAACCATGAACCTATTTTAGCTAAATTTTGTATTTCTACGGTGTCTTAATTTTTTATTTGTTATACTGTTATATTACAAATTACACAGGCTAAAAATACGCCAACTATTACATAGTCCACCGTTTCCCAACCCTCTCGCGACCTCCCAGTCTATCATCACCTCGCTTTGTGTGTACTATGAAAAGCGTGCTAACGAGACGTTGGGGGGTCGTGAAAACCGAGTTTGGGAAACAATGGCATAGGCCATTCGTTCATGCCTATGGCTGTGCAAAATTGGTCTGCTTTTACCATGTGAATAACTTTGAAGTTTACCCTGAACACTCAAAAAATTAACCTGAAGCTCATACTCAAGTATCTTTCTTTGGAGTTCATGAATTTGTAATTCTAGGAGTTTTGTATTGAATTCTCTAATATATCATCTTTCAGTATCACTCTTTTCATTTGGTCGGTGTTCAGACAGACCGGACTAGATGATATTTTGGCACTCCGAAGATACGCGAAGAAATCCACTAATTCTAAATTTTCTGATGCTATTTTCATCAAATAGATAGAGTAAGGTGGGGTAAAAGTTCGATCATAGTGGTATAATCAAAGTTTCCAAATAAACAATAGCAGTTGAAACAAAATAAATACCATACAGTGAACCTTTAACCTAATAGCTATAATTTGGTGAACAAACTTAAACAAACTTTCACTTAAAATAATTAAAATTAAAATTGAAAATATTTACCAATTTTTAGCTACAACAGCCCCACCGGTGGGGCAAGAGTTCGAATCTAGTTTGGGGCAAAAGATCGCTGGCTAAAACATAAAATATTGGTACTTTTATCACAGGCATACTTTATACCAGCCGTAAACTTAAGTTTGCCGAAAAATGCACACTAAATTTTTATCAAAAAATTACCCAAAACAGGATTAATTGTAGTATACTCAAATAAGCAGTTTCTCGCAAAACTAAGAGAAAATGTAAAATTTTGGTAACGTTTTTCGCATGATCAGACAAATTTCGCTTAAATTGAAGATAATGTGTGGATTTTAGGCAATTTGCATTTTTTTACGTGAGTTTATGAATGGGCCAAACTTCTGCTCCACTATAGGCCAAAACTTGTTTCCAAGAATTTATGCAAAAACTAATACACCTCAAAGCATCCTTATGGCCTAGAAACGCTCTTACATAAAATATTGAAAAAGATTTTATCTTTATTTGATTCAATGCAACGAAAGTTCAGGGTGGCCACCGAACCGGGAAAAACGGGAAAAGCGGGAAAAAGACGGGAAATTGAATCCATCGGGAAAAAGACGGGAAAAACCGGGAATTTCAGATGGTCACCGGGAAAAACATTTTGAACTTACACTTTCAAGCTCTAAATCTAAAAACAACCAAAAATGGGTTGTAAGAATGTTGTTATGGCTGATGATATTGCCATAAATCGTCTGTAATTTTGGACAAATAAGTTTGAACCTTTTTTTTTAATTTCTTGTACAAACAATCTAAGCACTTAAGAAATGTTTCACTTTTCTCATTGGTTAAAAATGTTTCGAAATATTTTATGACTTTTTATTTTACCATCAGGGCTTAAACTTTTCTCTAACTTATCCGAAGTTTTGATTTTTTTTTTCACTTATCGAAGAAATGATTGTATGACATTTGCCAGAAAACCATTTGCCAGAATCAATTTGCCAGAATGATTTTTGCCAGAAAACCATTCCCCAGAATGTACCATTCGCCAGAAAGCCATTCCCCAGAATGGACCATTTGCCAGAAAACCATTCCCCAGAATCTTTTTTTGTAATTCGTTTTCAACCTTGATATCAATTGATCGACATATTTGTGAAGATGCATCGAAGCCAAACCTCAAATTTTCAAGAGCGCAAATCTCTTGGGTCTCTAAACAGCCATTCCAGCTGAAAATTTAATCGATTGGTCACCACCAGAGTGTGACCAATCGATTAAATTTTCAGCTCAAACAGCCAGCGGTTCTCGAGGTTTATGCTCATGAAAATTTGAGGTTTGGCTTCGATGCATCTTCACCTCAAGCCTACCGAAATTTTCGATATTTGTCATTTGTGTATCTTGAATATACTCATATTATTTGCACTTATAGCATGAAACATTGTGTAGTCAACTTTCACATTATTTACATCAAGAGGATTGGACTACTAGCACTGCACAGCTGCAACGCAAAATTAATTAAAATTTAGCGTCACTTCTACAATACTTCACTCGCATCGTAAATATTGCTCCAAATAATGTTTATATCTTTGTAATATTATAACAAGTTAAAACAACGCAACTGATCGATCCGTGTTATTTAGTCTATGTTGTTAAAATCCTTCGCATAGAATTTTATGCAATTTTCACTACTTACATAGCTGGTCTGAGATCAAAAAAGCTGAAACGTTTGACACGAATTAGTTTAGTTGAATAATTTCTGAAATATGAATAGTGTATCTTTGCGAAAAAAATTGCAAAACAACTAAAAAGAACAGCCTTTGAGTGAAAGAAGGGAAAATTATGTTTGAAATAATCATTGGAACAATATAACTCAAATGACTACCCAATTTTCTTTCGGTCATATATTTAAATACATTATTCAGTCCTTGAAAAGAACGTTAAACTGTTTTACTCTTAATAATAATTTGAACCGCATTATTTATTGTTTTAAAGTAGTTTTACAACATTTGCGACAGGCTGCCGAAAAACTCTTCAATCTTCAGTGTTTACCCTGATTGCTAGTTTTAGCTATCTGGAACCGGAGATATTTTGAAATTCTTAGCAGGACTGCTACGTGGCCATGATTAATGGTGGAAACCAAAAAAACACACATATATTGGTTTCTCATATTATGTCGCTTGCTCTACGAAACAAGTCGGTTATGAAGATTAATGTTTTCGGAATCACTCGAGTAATCTTCAATGAGAAATTAGATGAAGGTCATGGTAAATATTCCATTATTGAATCACTTTCAATTTAGTTTTTTTTTATTTGAGGACATATATTGATTGTCCATTTCCCGACATTTGCATTTTTTTACATGATTCTACCCCATTACCCCGAATGCCATTTCCCCGATTGCCATCACCCCGAATTCCATTACCCCGAATGTACCATTACCCCGAATTCCATCACCCCGAATGCAATTTCCCCGAATTTACAATTATCATGACATGATGATATTGATGACATTTCCCCGCGATATTGGAATTCGGGGTAATGTCATTCGGGGTAATGGGACGTTCGGGGTTTTGGAATTCGGGGTAATGGCGTTCAGGTTAATGGCATTCGGGGTAATGGGGTAGAATCTTTTACATAAATCCTTTCTACAGACATTTTTATAGACAGCAGTCCTATATTGATTTTTTAGCTGAAATTATTTAAAATTGAGATGACATAACCTTGTTTACATTACTTCCATTCCTTCTGTTAACTGCAGGCAGAAACACACAGTACAATTATAAAGACTAGCCAATAATATAAAAAAGGGTAAATCTCCTATGAAGCATATAAGTCCTTGAATTAGTTAGCCCTAAAGAACAGCCTAATCTTCAAAGAAGGGAAAATCATTAATAGAATGTTGAAAATACAGTTGCCTATAAGGGGTTGTCCATTAACAACGTGGTCAATTCTTTCGGATTTTTTACCTCCACGGGGTCTTTCGTCCATACACAAATTTAAAAAGAATTGTTTGTATCGTGGTCATTGGCCAGGCCCCCTTCCATCCTCCCATAAATGATCACATGGTTAATGGACGACCCCCAATAGCTTTTATAAAATTGATGACTATTTTAACATAAAAAAACGGTTATTTCTCAGAAACTATGAAAACCTCGGAAATCTATTACACCTTCTTCTTCTTATCTTGTGTTACGTCCCAACTGGGACAGAGCCAAATCTCAGCTTTGTGTTCTTACGAGCACCTCCACAGAACTTTTATTACCAATTGATCATTTTTGCATGTGTATAACGTATTGCCGATATGAATATGCTCTATGCCCTGGGAAATCGAGAAAATTTTCAATCCAATAAAATCTTCGCCCGGTGGAATTCGAACTCACGTCCGTCAGCTTGCTGAATAGCTGCATGTTTACCCCTACAGCTATCTATATAATAAGTTTATGATATCATTATTAGTTTAAAACATTTTATCAAACAAAAAGCTTAAAAACTTACGTCACAATTATTTTGCATATAATTATGTATCGTACGCTGAAAATCATAATGATGCGAAAGATTTTACACACCTAAATATTGCTACACAAAGCAAAGTAATGTAGTAATATTTTTTCTGGGAAATGGTCTTTCTGGGGAATGACTTTCTGGGGAATGGTCCATTCTGGCAAATGGTTTTCTGGCAAATGATCCATTCTGGCAAATTGATTCTGGCAAACGGCTTTCTGGCAAATGGTTTTCTGGCAAATGTCATACAACCGAAGAAATCAGAGTTTCAACACTTTCTGCAGAAGGTTTAAGCACTCAAACATATTGGATTTAAAATTTTCTTTATTTATTGAATAATAAATCAATAAATCCGTGAAAGCAATCCTTTAGTTTTAAAAGCTTCTAATGTGTCATTGATTATCTTATTGACTATTAGTTAAATAAGTAAAGTGGAATACATGCTTCAACATGAGTAACTTTGTTTCATCCTTACCTTAATCTTATTTGCTTTTACGAACAGTCATATTGTTGATAGATATGGGCTTTGTAGCGTTTAAAACAAATTCCTGTCGAAGTGAAGTGCCAAGAACAGAAACCGTCCTATTAGCACAACTGAGAGTAACTAAAACCTAATTTTGTAAACATCGACTTTCAAGTTGTTAATCAGCAAATTTTCATTCCTTACAAATTGCATGGAAACCAAAAACCAATCTTTTACGAATTATTTGATTTTTTTCTATTGCACGGATAAATGACCCAAAATACCGTTGGAAAGCTTGGAAACAACTTGATTAGTGTACTCAACTTAAAAATCGACCAAAATGTCGCCCTTTTGGGTCCCAATTAAAAACCGGGAAAATTTTGAAAATAAAAGCGGGAAAACCGGGAAAAAAGCGGGAATTTCAAAATGGATATTTGGTGGCCACCCTGAAAGTTTGACCAAAAATTACAATATTCACGTCGAAAAACAACAAATAGCCATAACTTTTCCGAATCTCAATCGATTTTTATGATATTTGGAATGAATTTCGAATGTCTGGGGTACATTTTCCTGAAGTCATCAAAAACTCTTGGTTCAGTCTGTCTGAACTACGACCATATATACTGCTTCATGTCTCTTGTAGTTTAATCGTAGTCTTCAATGAAACATTACATTTAGAGGGATCTGTGAGGAAATTCCCAAAGTTTCGTGTTTTCAGAACAGAACCGACACTGCCAATCGACGTATTGGCTTGTTGATACACGGAATAGTTGGAAAGAGCGTTCAAATTGCTTTAAATTTGATGAAATATAACTAAAATTGCTTAAACTTTTCTTACTTGTACCAATAGTTGCGGTAACGTGTTCCTATAGTGGAGGATCCCATAAGAAAACCACTGATACCGCAACTATAGGAACACAAATTAAAAATATACCACAACTAAAGGAACAGTGTACCAATAGTGGAGGTATTATTTTTCACTGACATGCAGTGGATTACTGCGATGAAATCATTTTTCTCATTAACTCAATGGTCGTTACTTCCCGTTACAACATTAACATGCACATTAATTGCGCTTCTTGAATTTAGGCGATTAAATGAAGTTCAATCGTGCTTAGTACCTCCACTATTGGTACATCTACCCTATCTCACGACACATTTACGTAAGTGCCATCCTATTTCCGTTAACATTTCCTTTCCTTAACGATCGAAAGTTCTAAAAAATCTTCCCGAGAATTCCTGTTCAAGGTTTACTCCGTTTTTTGACATTCAACGCAAATAAATTACGCAGTCGTCGTCGCCGTCGTCTGTGCAGTGCAGCCATTTTGCGTCTAAAATTATCCCTCGCAAGAATTCCATCATGTATGGCGCAGTGCATTGGAGGGATCACGAAGACGATTTCGCATCGACATCGCACCGAGTCTTATAATTAGCATCTTCGAGATCGATCGATTGTAGTCTGCAAATCAATTCTTCTTCTCGCCGGCTTGCTTCTCTGATTCGCAGTAACGATTCCACACCCCCCCCCCCCCCCCCCCCCATTCATCCGAATGTATGTGCATCACCACCTCTCTGTGTGTTCGTTCATATGTTTCTATTTGTTTAAAGTAGTCGCTAATCTTTTTGCCTAACTTGTGTGCTCGAAATGTGCTAACTAAAGCTCCTTCGTCTTCGTTCGTCACTTGAATCATGTGTCGTAAGCGTATGTCACCTTTTTCCGCGCTGCTATCATTCCACCATACCACGATACACATCGGATCGATCGACTCGGATTCAACCAATCAGCGATCGTTCACATTTAGGCTATAATTAGGTGCCAATCGGCTACCAGCAGTTACCGTTCGACAAAGATCCTTCTCCGATCATTGTCTTCTTCGATCTTGTCGATCCATCTCACCACGCGAGCTCTCCTCATCCATCCATTTCGGTTCTCATTATGTGTTGCACTGTTGCCCGTGTCGTGTAATTGTGTTTTGTGGCCAAAACTCTCATCGCCAATTTCCTTCTTCAGCTGTACTGTCTGTGTGTGTGTAAAACCTGTAGGACCTTAAAGCTGCGTGTTCATGCTACTAAACTTTGATTTATGTGCAAGGCAGGAAAAAGTGCAATAAACGATAATCGTTAATCTGTTTCGCATATATCTATTACCCCCATTAGAGCGTATGTGTTTGTGTAACCATCTATGTGTGCGTGTTTATTGTGTAAACTTTAATATGTTGATCGCATCCTAAAACAATTTGCCCGGGCGAGAAGAGTTATCGAAACGTCGAGCGGAAATTCGCTGTTCACTCACCGCGTGTCCTTTTCCATCCCTTACTGTTTTATAGGCAGCCGCAGTGAAGCAGAGCGGAGTGTATGTGTGAGCGAGGGGTCCTCCAATTGCCACCCCACGAAATGAGAAATGAAAGCTCAAAGATTACAATCGGTGTGTGATATGGAAAATTGATTCGCGTAATGTAAATTTAAATAGTGTTGTGTGATAATTTATGAAACCCAACCCAACGGCAGCAGAATCAACAGCAGTAGCAGAAGCAGCAGACGGGGGTGCAACATAAATTGAAACAATTTGTATCTGTTGTCTATCTCTGTGTGTGTGTTTGTTTTAAAATTGATCCAAGGCGCACGAGGGGCGAGAAGATCAAACAAAAGCAAGCCCGCGCGGTTCAGTTTTAATAATACGCTGTTAATTAACAAAAATTATTAATGGTGCATATAATTATAATGGCATAAATATGGTATATTGTATCTGTGTTGTGTTTCCACGTAAACGGAAAAGTGGCAAGGAAATTTAATCGCGCAGTGCATAAATTTCCCACCGCAAATCATCCTGAAAGGAGAGAGCGAAATCAACGGCTGGCAGGAGGGCGCATTGTGATATTTCCCGAATCGGAAAATAATAAAAAATCGCTCGATGATAAATGAGTATATGTTTTTCGGAGGCTTTCATTAGCGAAATCCATGGTGGTGATCTACATGTGCTATTGTTGTCTGTGTAAATTTATCCGTTCGTTACATAATTAAATTCTCTCCCTTCTTCCCGGCGTCAAAAATTCGCACCAAAAACCAAAAATATCAAATAATATGTTCCGCGTTTGATCATTGAAACGAATTCAACGAATCGAACAATCATCGCGCTGGGAAACCAAATAATTAACCAACCGAAACGAAAACTCGCCGCACCAATCGAAAATTCTACGCCAATTAACGGTTTTGCTCCGATTGCCTCCGTTTGCTGAACGATGAAAAGCCGTACCAAATCGCCAGGAAGTCCGGGTTCCAATGGGTCCACGGGACTGTCCAGTCCGGGACCGATATGTCCCCTGCGGGGATTGGCCGCTGGTGTTGGGGGAGGTGCCGCTACAGGGAGTGAGGACTCCAAGGCGTATCCGTCGATTAGTGCGGCCTATTGGCTGCCGGCGCCAACACCGACGCCCTATCATGTGCCAGGTTAGTTTCGCTAGTTTGCGGTAATACGTAACGCAGAATATGATTTCGACTACTGAAACCAGAAATTCATTTGCATTTCATAAACTAGGAAAATAGAAAAAGTCCAGGGAATGAGCGAAACAGCTGAAACGAAGTTTTAAAAACGCTTAATACATTTGTTTGAAGTTAGGGTTAGCTTCATTACTTTAAGATTCTATTTAGAATCGTGCATTTACAAAAACGAAAAAGGCAATTTTCAACCGAATGAACAACAAATCTAAAAAAAATAAAAATGTCAGTCTCTTCATTTTGTAAGTTAAGATAAATGGACGCTCTTGTTTTTCGTGACTTCTTGCCCTATCGGAAGAAAACTGCTGCTAAATTTTTGATTATGCTAAAATAAGGGCGTAAGTCGCATGATCGATTTCTCTTCATCGATCCTCTCTTCTTTGAATGAAAGTGACAAGATGCAATTTGTCAACATTTTCTCACTTCAGACAGCTTGACAATTATGTAATCTTGCGTCCTAAGGTGAAAAAATGCTGACAAATTTGCATCTTATCACATTTATTCACAGATGAAGATAAATCGAACATGCGACTTACACCCTCATTTCACGCACGCTTGAATTGCTCCATTCTTACTAGAGAATCAAATAATCATAAATGTGTAACATTTTCATGGTTATTAGTCCGGACGCTTCATCACTTCTGTCTTGTATTCCGAACATTTTGATTCGAATTCCGGACAGCTTACAAAACGCATCATCAGAAGAACCGATTCTCGCGTTCAGTATCATTCAGGCGTATCGGCAGTGATCGATTTTTCTTCGTCGATTTTCTCTGTGAAGAACAAGAAATTCAATCAATTTACATAGCATTTCACAATGCAATAATGTCTATTGAATCAAAGATAGCAGTTAAAAAATGTCCCCTGGCCTGCGTTATTGCTTAAACAGAAAATCAATGAAGAGAAATCAATCATTGCAGTTACGCCTTTATGATACTGATCGCGAGAAATGGTTGACTAAATTCATCAAACCTTTAGAAAGACGTCTAAGCAAGCTGAGAATTATTAAATTTTATAAGATATCTGCTCAAAGTACGCATCCGGCCCGAGACTTTATTTTGTGCGGTCTGCGAAGAGTTTGAAGACATTTCTCATATCAGTTTCAATCACCAAGCTTGAAATTGCAGTAGTTGATCGAACAGTCCGCGAACCAGATATATGTTTCTAACTATGTTCAGAATCTCCATAATTCACTCGATTTCAAACACTTTCCAAATACTGAATTTACGAGAAGCTTAATTCTAAGCATGCTTCTTTGAAATTTTGAGCATCCTTTGAATTGTTTCTCTCGAAACTTAATTTAATCGATTTGCAGTTCATAAAAACAAGTTTTTCATTACTTCGATCCTCACACTGAGAACAGCGTTGCAGTTGAAAATACTATGTTAGAGGGTTAAATTAAATACACAACGCCACTTAATTTGTGCAGACTAAATTTGCATTTATTTCAAATATTTTGTGTATTCAATTTTACCATGGTACCATTTTGACAGTAAAAATTACTATATCATGGTTAAAAACTTGCAGCAAGCCAGAATCGAACCGAAGATCTTGCGATTGTCAAGTGCGAACGCTTACCACTCGGCTATCGATACGGTTGGATCGAGTGGGACCAAAACGCAAATAAAAAGCGCTCTTGATAGCTTAATCGTGATTGGAATACTAAATTTAAAAACTTGTTCATGGTTCTCATTACTTCAACGCTTGTTTCAGTGCACTGTTTGAAAGATAAAACTAAATTCTGATGAAGATTAAACAAAATATGTTGCGAAAATGCCAGATTGGTCACTAAATTAAAATTTATTTTTGGCGACTTCATATACACTAATGCATTGGCTGGATCAATAGATAAGTTCAGAATAGTTCTTAATGCTTGTGTTCGTTATGTTTACAAACTTTCTCGAATTTCACACGTGTCACATTTGCAAAAACATCTCATTGGACATCCATTTGTAAATTTTTATAAGTACAGGAGAATTTATTCAGGATTATTAAAACTTCTTCTCCACCATATCTTTTTGAAAATCTTGTACCCTTCAGAGGGACGCGTGCAAAAAGCTATAGTGTCCCTCAGCTTAGCTCTTCTTACTATAGCCAATCATTCTTTGTTAGGAGCATTGTTAGCTAGAACAGTTTACCAACTTCAATTAAAACCATGAATTCATTTCCTAGCTTCAAGAAGAACCTCTTGCAGAACTTTCAAAAGATGGGAGTATACAGTCAAAGAGAACATATTGTTAAGAGATTATGAAGTGCTTTCCTAATTTAACTCCATATTGAACATTTAAAAAGATGAATGTCTTGAGTTACATAAATTGAATAAATGAAGTAAATAATAAATAATAAAAAAATCACATAGAAGCATAGATGGGGCAAAAGTTCGACCATAGTGGTATAATCGAAATTTCCAGAAATGCAATAGCAGTTGAGTAGAAACAAATACCCTACAATGAACCTCCAACATATGAGCTTTAATTTTGCTGAACAAACTTTTGTCAAATTAGTTACCTATTTTTAATTATAACAGTTTTAAAATTGATTGTCTTAAACAAACTTTTGCCCCACCGGTGAGGCAAGAGTTCGAATCTAGTATGGGGCAAAAGTTAGCTGACATAAACACAAAATATTGACACTTTTATGACAGGCATACTTTATACCAGCCATAAACATATGTTTACAGAAAAAAAAACACTAAATTTTCATCAAAAAATTGCCAAAAACAGAGTTAATTGTAATATACCCAAAAATAGCAGTTTTTCGCAAAACAAAGTATAAATTCGAAATGTTGGTGACTTTTTTTCGCACGACCAGGACAAATTCTCTAAGTTTAAAGATAAAATGAAGATTTGAGGTAATTTGCTAATTTTTCCATGAGATTATATATGGGTCAAACTTTTGCCCCACTATATGTCAAAATTTGTTTCCAAGCATTTATGCAAAAACTAATACGACTCTATGACACTACCCCGAACGCCACTACCCCGAATGCCACTACCCCGAACGCCATTACCCCGAAAGCCATTACCCCGAATGGGTCATTACCCCGAACGCCACTACCCCGAATGGGTCACTACCCCGAACGCCATTACCCCGAATGGATAACATTTTGAGACATATTCTAGTGGGGAGATAATTGTACGATTCCTTTTGAGTGTTTCACGAGTTTGGCTCAAAAATGGATTTTTCAAATATTAGAAGATAAAAAAGCAACTAGTTGTTCAGCAAATATTTTTTACACATTAAGTATTGTCCTCTAATTTTGGGAAGATTCACACAGCCACATTGCAATGCTCTGAAGAACTGACTATTTCAAAAAGAAGGGTGAATTTATTATGAGAAGGATAACTATAATATGTACAAAATTAGGATGTAGTAAAGTCTCTTATTGGACGTCGGTAGCCACTTCCTTTACTCATATTTATAGGTGTCGGGCATTAAGATTAAAATCTTCTTAAAGATTTGGTTTCGTAAACGATGGTAATAGAAGTTCACCCTGAGAAGTCGCTGCAAGTGTTGTTCTATGGAACCCGCCTAAAAACCAACCTAATAGACGACCGTTCCGCTATAGTAAGAAAACGTTAATACACTTGAACATGTTAGAAAAAATCGGCGGCCTCTGATTGTTGCTACAGTAAAAACTTTCGTTGGTTTGTGGAATCATCAATTTGAATTTCAAGAGATAACCACAAAAAAAGGATTTCTTTTTATTCAAGACAGTGAAAAAATGATGATGGCAGAGAAGTGGTTGGCAAATCCATAAGAGACCTGTCTGTTTTAATACGAGATAATAAAAGAAAGGGAAAATTTGTGATTAGAATTGTAGCAAGATTCATTTTAGTGAATGACTTCAGGATACATTCCTTGAAAAAAGCTGTTCTATGTGGATATATTAGTGACTAGCTCATCCAACGAAAACTTGAAAGAACAGCATATTTAAGAAAGAAGGGCAAATTTCTGGTGAAATATTTACAGCTATGACGTGAATGATCACTGTAACAACGTGATGCTATGACACAACCTATATTCAGAAGAAAGAAAAAAAAATGTTTAAAAACAAAATTGAAATATGAACACCACCAACAAGTCCAAATACCGGTGATTACGCATCTGTTAAGCAACACCATATTGATGGTTATGGATTCGAATTCCTTTCAGTCAATAAAAGGCTTATTTTATTGAGGCCCATTCACAAATTTCGTAACGCTGAAGGGAGCAAAATAGTTTGTGGGTGGTTGTCCTCAAAATGTTACAGCCCATTCACAATATGTAGAATTTCCATACAAAAAAAAGTACGAGGGGTGGGTAGGTGTTAAAAATGGCAATTGTTGGCGAAATGAAATTTGTTAATGAACCCTTGAGTTGCGAAGGTGGGCGCTTATAAACAGGCAATTTTACGTGCCATTAATTACCAGCCTTCATTGGAGACGCATTTTTGCACGCAAAATAAGATACTGTACTGTATCTCATACTATTCGGGGTAATGGCTCATTCGGGGTAGTGGCGTTCGGGGTAATGACCCATTCGGGGTAATGGCTTTCGGGGTAGTGACCCATTCGGGGTAATGGCGTTCGGGGTAGTGGCGTTCGGGGTAATGGCGTTCGGGGTAATGGGATGGAGCCACTAATACACGTCAAAGCATCCTTATGATAGGCCTAGAAACGCCCTGACATAAAAAATCGAAAAATATTGTATCTCTATTTGGTTTAAAAAATAACAATTTTCACGTCAAAAAACAACAAATAGCCATAACTTTTCCAAATCTCAATAGAATTTTATGACATTTGGAGTGAAAGTCTCTTACTTGAATAGCATTAAAACGGTTGTGCTACTTTTCCCCGAATGTCGTTTCCTCGAATGCCAATTCCCCGAATATCCCGTTTCCCCGAATAACCCACTACCCCGAAAAGATTTTGGAGCTCATAATTGTCATAAATTTATACATTTCAGGGTATCGAACGTACTGGTCATCTGATATGCACCCTTCTTTATTTGATTGGCAATTCTTACGAGTTTTGCCGTCCTCAGCGTTTTTAGCAACATGTGTATAGCCGAGAATGACCAAATACCTACCTCTTTTTATTCCTTATCGTTAATTCTATTCAGCAACTTGCCACTGAAAAATTTTGTCTGCACCTATTTGAACTGCTCCACTTTTCGAGGAAACGGGTCTTTCGGGAAAATGGCATTCGCGGAAACGGGTCATTCGGGGAACTGGCGTTCGGAAAACCGACATTCGGGGAAAAGTAGCACAATCCATGATATTTTAAAGTTTTGTTTTAAAATTAAGTAGAAATCTTAAAAAGAAACTCTTGCCTCACTCGAACTTTTGCCCCACTTTACTCTAAGCAGGATTCTCAAGGATCTTAACCCACTAACGCCCAAGGTATCTCACAATTGGAATTTAGCTCCGTATTTGATATTGATAGTTTATTCCCATGAGTTAAACCTTATTTCACTAAAACAAAAGCTTTTTCGAAAGTGGGTCGTCGATATGTAGCTATTTTTTGAAAATTATTTTCGAGATTGAGCAAATAATTTTTTATGATTGTCGACGTATTTCAATGTAAAGAAGTTAATTGAAACTGCAGATGAGGAGTCATACATAAATTACGTCATACATTCAAGGGGAAGGAGGAGATTTGAGGGAAACGAGACAACCCATATAAAAAATAGGACCACTCAATTAGGGGCTGACCATTAATTACGTAAGACTGTTTAGGCAGTTTTCGATGTCCGAACTCATATGATCTTAGGCGACTAGATCTCAATTAGTAGTTCAACTTTGTCGAATATACCGACTCAGCATGTGAGATATAAGTGAATTCGATATTTTCCTCTAGCGCTATGTTGAGATTATTTTTTTTAGGTAATAAACTTTCAGGCGAATACGTCTTATTTAGTTGATAAACTTTGTCGAAGACACCAACTTTGTATCTATTCACTGAACTGAGATACAAAGAAACGAAATGTCATTCCAAACCTAATAGGCTTTTGAACGAATAAGTCTCAATCGACTTTTTCAAAGACACGAATTTTGTATCTAATACTGAACAGAGATATTATCGAATATCACTAGCGTCTTCTAAGAGATTATTCCTGAGCTTAGAAGTATTTAGGCGAATAGGTCTTCTTCAATTGATTGACTTTGTTGAAAACACCAACTTTGTATCTAATCACTAGACTGAGATATAAGCGAACAAAATGTTTGCCTACTAGCGCTCTCTTGGAAATATTTTTTGAACTAATCAGGTTTTAGGAGAATAGCTCTCATTTAGTTCATTAATTTTGACGTATACACAAGTTAAGTATACATTTACTAGACTTTAATATAAGCGAATGAAATGTTTGTCCACTAGCCCCATCTTGGGAGTGTTTTTCGAACTAACAATTTTAGGTGAACAGGTTATATGGTTGATCAACTCTGTCGAAAATACCAATTTGGTATCTCATCACTAGACTGAGATATAAGCAAATAGATTATTTGCGCACTAGCGCTATCTTGGGAGTTTTGACCGAACCAATCAGGTTTTAGGCTAACAGGTCTAAATTAGTGGTTCAATTCTGTCGAAGACATCAACTTTGTATCTCATCTCTTGACTGAAATACGAACAAATAAAACGTTTGCCCATTAGCGCCACCTTGGCAGTATTTTCCGAACTAATAAGGTTTTAGGCGAATAGGGGTAACTCAATTGATCAAATTTGTCGGAGACGTCAACAGTCGGAGACGTCGGAGCGAAACAAAAATTTGTACGCCAAAAATGTATATCATGTCTTGCTCGAACATGCGACTTTGGTTGGAGTCTGTGCGCCACCTGGTTCTTCTTCTTCTTGACATCACGTCCTCAATGGGACAAAGCCTGCTTCTCAGCTTAGTGTTCTTATGAGCACTTCCACAGTTATTAACTGAGAGCTTTCTTTGCCAAAGTTGCCATTTTCGCATTCGTATATCGTGTGGCAGAGTTACGATGATGCTCTATGCCCAGGGAAGTCAAGGAAATTTCCATTACGAAAAGATCCTGGACCGACCGGGATTCGAACCCAGACACCTTCAGCATGGCTTTGCCTTGTAGCCGCGGACTTAAATCATTCGGCTAAGGCGCCACCTGGTGAATTATGTGAATTATGGATTAAAACACGCACCAAGCGGAAATCATCAGCAATCCTGTGATCAACATTGAGAAGACAGTTTTATCCTGAACCTCTTTATTATCAAGTACTGTCCTATTTTTAGGACGCTGGTGGGATATGGGTTAAATGGGATATGTATATAATCCTGAAATTTGTGTAAAATGATCAGCTTAACTTAAAAAAAAACAAGACTGATTTGTTACCTTAGAAAGAATTCTATCAATATTATGGACTGGACATGTTATCCACAGGAAACTAGAGGGAAAATTTCTCACAGGGTCCTCACTAAATTTAGAGCCTATTAGTCATACAATCCAATCATCATATTCCAAACGGGATTCCTGAAACAGCATTCTCACAGATTCTAGGATAGAATTAGAAAATGATCATTGGGTGTGATTCAGATGGAATCGCAGAGGATTTTTGAAATATCCTGGGCGAAATAATCTTGCGCACAACTGAGAGGCCCAAACACAAAGGGGTGTTAGTGATATTCTGGTCGGTTTTGAGTTAAAAAATTCCTCTGTTTCCAAGATTTCCAACGATATATATATATATATATGTAATTGTCTTGCCCAACACAAAAAAATACATAATTCGTAGAACATTAGCTTGTTTTATCGGTTCTCATGCAATTTGCATGGAATCAGGGATTGAATTCTGAGAAAATTGAGAGTATCTCTCACTAATCGCTTTCTGTCGTGATCCGCAGCACATCATGAGAGTCTGTTTATCGTTTACTGCTACACCCCTGGTTAAATCGGGTTGATAACACTGTCCATAACTGCATATTTGTAACATTCGACAAAATTAGGCATTGGTTAAATGGAATACCAAGCGTTCATTTTATAGCAGTATGGTAGAAAACCAAATTTTCAAAAAAAATATCAAGCACTCTAGAATGCTATTTGAGGCTGAAATTTTGTAGAAGTCATATTGCATATTGGATGGTATATTCATTACTACTACATTATGAGGCTTATGTATAATGGTATTTCTTTTCGGAATTCTCACAATTCACAGATCTCATAGATTTCAGTAAGTCGATCGAAAGTATTTATCATTTGATGACTCTCCCTGGTATTAACTCGAAATTGTCAAAAATGTCGAATGTGACAAATATGCAGTTATGGGCAGAACAGTGCATGATAAACCCCATCTAAACAAGCTCCAATCTTTGAGAAGCTATTGCTATCAGATGTTCGGGCATTGTATATCGTGCCAGTAAAATAACACACCTACCCCGAATTGTAAATAGGGAAAGTGTGCCAGTTATGGCTATAGTGGTTCCCTATTTGGCCGTATGTAGAATTTTGCCAATTTTCACATTTTAAATCTTTTTGAATGTTTTAACATCAAGATATACCTTAAATCTAACTTCTACAACACTCAGAAATTTTCAAAATTTGAAGGCAATCAAATAATCACGTATGGCGAAAAAGGGAACCACTATGTCCATAACTGGTACACCTACATAAGGCGAGAAAAATGGGTTTTATCATCGCACTCTCTTTGGGTCTCTCCTTCGCTGCTTCTGTTCATCAAGTTTGTTACAACTGGCGAAACATTGCCGATCATAATCGATACAGACGCGATGTTTTTCCGGCGGAAAAAACGATCATTTTACCGTTTTAAATACAAATTTTTCATTTTGAACTATTTTTGAAACGAAAGGATTTAGAGCAATATACCCTTTGGCAAAAAGGTTCGATTTAACAAAAGACAAGTATGTAGAACAACATTTTTCTGTGAAATTCATAGTTTTCAAAAATTATCAAAACCAAAATTTTGATATTTCTTTCAATACGAGACATTTGCTATAACTTCAAAATATGTGATCAAAATGGTGTGAGTTATTTCCTAGTGGCGGTAGAAATTTCAGATCAATCGCAGCTCTAGGTGTTAAGATCCATGTTTCCAAACTTGGCCATTTTGTATGAAAAACAATCTAAAATGATCTATTTTTTCGCCGATCACTGTACTTTTATTGTGTTTCGATATCAATAAAGAACGAATTCTGCAATGTCTTTATCGAATGGAAATCAGAGGGGGTTGTGTACAAGACACGACCGCATGACGTTAACTACGCCAAGTGATTTTCTGCATTTGAATTTTAGTCGATTTTCATAGTTGCAGCCTTCCTTTAATTCAAACTCTAACATAATATCGTAACGGTCGCAACATTATAGATTTTCAATTGACACCCAGTATATTGCCGTAAGATGTACTTAACGTCAAAAATTGATGAATCAACTTCAAAGTCGATTTTCTTAAAACTAGGTTTTGTCATTAACTCCCCTTTGCAGAACCGTATGCAGTGTGCTCAACAGCAATTCTTTTCAATTATTTAAATATTTATAGTTTTAGAGATTTGGCCCCCAGTTTGGAAAGGTTGGGAGGCCTGATCTAAAGGAAGTACTTGCTCGAATGAGCCTCAATAGTGGAAACCCGCTTACTCAAAGTTCATGTCAATAACACTGAAAGTCCGTTCAAACCACTACAAAATACTCCATCACAATCATTCCATAGAAAAGCAGGACTAAAGTTTGTTAGCTTTGTCTTAATCTTGATCAATTGAGAAGATATATGACGTAGAAGAAGTATATCTTTCGTATCGTACTGGGGACGGACCTGGTGTAGTGGTTAGAACACTCGCCTCTCACGCCGAGGACCTGGGATCGAATCCCATCCCCGACATAGTCACTTATGACGTAAAAAGTTATAGTGACGACTTCCTTCGGAAGGGAAGTAAAGCCGTTGGTCCCGAGATGAACTAGCCCAGGGCTAAAAATCTCGTTAATAAAGTCAAATCAATCAATCAATCGTATCGTACTTGAAATAGTATCTATTAAATACATAAGCATTATTACATCTACCAAATAAACCAATAGTCCACATTTTAGTGGTCCATAACGAGTTTCCGGTTCGTTCTTTGTAGATCATAAATATTCATCCAGTCACCTACTTCCACAGCCCAGTTGGCGAGCAACCGTTTCGCACAAGAAAAGAATTCCCAAACAATTCCCTCACATCGCAACAACTCACTGTTTGTTCTTCGCAAACTGCAATAACTCTTGTGACCTCATTGAAGTCAACTACTTCCTATCAACCGACAACAGTAGTAGATACTTGCGCAGTAGGTAGTTTACCCCAAGAATGTCTTCTGGCAGAAAGTTCATATATCCAGCCATCTCTCCGTCAACATTGTCACAGGACACAAGCATGGTTTACATGTGACCAAATGTCAACTCGGTGAAGGAAACTTTTGGCCACAACAATAGACATTTTTCTACCGAACTCACTCCTCCGATATGTGCTGGGAACGAATTTCGCTTCTGGCTCCCAAAGCGAAGACATAGACGATGAAGACGACGCAACAATCCCATTGTCGTAAGCCAATATCGGTCTTACCCTGCTCTACATAGAAGAATCAAACTTTATGCGAATAATATGCTTGCCGTCCCGCACATTCTCCGGAATGGGAGGCACCTAATTTGGTTTCCTTCTTTTGGGATTTCCGAATCTCGTACATTTTACTTGCACTTTGAACCGGTGCCGCTCCAATCTGCAGTCCGCAACTTCTTATATGCGATAACTATAAACATAAACCCTGTGCCCGGGAGTTTAATTTCGTCCCTCCGGAGAGCAATATGGGAACGCGCGACAACAGCCGGAAATAACTTTGGCGTATGCATACATAAAGCGAAGAGATAGGAGCCAAGGGTGGACTTTTGCGAGACAGGGAGTGCAGTTTTCTTGGAGAACTTGGGCTTCTGCCCCTTTTGATGGTAACTCTGCGGCATCTATGGGGCAATGTCAACATCAGCTTTCTCGAGAGTGCACTGAGCAGTACAGTAAAGCTCCTCCACTGGGAAACCGGAAGGAAAGAAAGAATTAACAAAATATATAGAGATCCTTTACAAAGGAGACTTCTTGGCAAACCCGACGCAGAAGCGGATGGCATGCAGTTGTTGGCACAAGATGAACTTCTGCCCAAACTTTGCGTGTGCATCTTTCCTGAACTAAACTCCAAACAGGGTTGCCAGTTTACGCGCAAATTTCATTAAATCTCTCACTTTTTGCTTTGGTAACCCTGGAATCTGTTCCAACTGACAAAACCATTCCATTCTGGAGGGTCCTGAAGACGATGGATTTTATGACTTTCTGCCACATTTCCACCAACTAAAGGTTCACCGCACTCCGCTTAACATGGAAGGCAAAAAAGTGGATAAGGTACTCTCGAAGGAATGCAGCTTCTTCCATCATTGTACACTTGAATGTAACTTCCGGATAGCGAAAAGTAGCGAACAGAAAAGGGATCACGGAGACAGAGAGTAAAGCGAAAAAACTTTTTTAATAGTCAAAAGTTAAATTGTAAAGCTGTTTAGTGTGTAGTTAATTTCATTTGCTTTGTAATGCTCTTTTAAAATTAGTTTAGGGTTGAACAGATTCCATCTCAATCATGCCGCGGCGCTCGAGTCAGTTTCCACTTCACAGAGAACAGAAACAAAAGAACCGTACAAGAACCATCTCTTCTTGCTTGTTGAAATACCAAGAAATGCATCAGCTGGGAGTCCATCCAAACGACGGTGGAACGGCAGCCGGCTCTCGCGGTCAAGAACCCAATCGAATCATCATCCATAAATCTTTTATCTCGTTCTCAATTTCATAATTCAATTTCGCTTCTTGGGGGGAGACCCTTAGGAGACGAGACAGAATCAACTGGTCTGGTAGAGAAGTGCGGCTGGTGCGGGACTTGATCATCTTCATTTCACTCTCATCCGTTCGTTCGCCGGGATAGACGATGATGGGTTCATTTTCCATATTCCCGTGCGCCTGCCAGCTGTGGTTGAGTATTTTTTGTTTTGTGGTGAATCAGTACCATATTTTTGCTATCAGGAATACGATGGTGAATATTAAAGAAGTCACAAATAGCAATGAAATTGAATAAGAACAGTAATAGCTCTATAACCTATTTTAGGAAGATGTGATGCGACCTTAGTTCATGCAATGACATCTTACTCAATCTTGAGCTCTAAAGCTTTGACTGACATTCAGTTTTCTATACATCTAATGAATGCTAAGATTAAACTCTTGGAATGGAAGAATTTTGTCACGCATATCTGTGGAAATTCTTGTTAAATTTGTGGTTCGACATTTATATACCGTGCGGGATCGAAATCTGTACGCCTATTATTTGTATGAAGTGTACGGATTTTGAGATAAATTATTCGTGATCTTCCATGAGAAATTTTACAAAAAATCCTGAAAAATCTTAGAAGGAATTTCGGTAGTAAATCTGGACGGTTATTTTAGATTCCTGATCGACAATTTTGGGGGAAATATAAGAAATCATTAGAGGCATCTGTGCAGAAATTATTGCTTAAATTCAGGAAAATATGTCCTAAACGAAAATCTTGGGCAAAATCCTAGCAAAATCGATGGAAAAATCACTAGATGAATTATTGGAGGATCTAGGGCTATCTTGAAAAATTTGTAAAATAATCTGAATTTTAGAAGACATTCCTGGCAGACTCAGTAATTTCTCGGGTTTTTTGGGAATTGCAGATTGAATTCTTTATGGTATCTTGAATTTTTTAGGAAGTCCGTTCCAATAATTTCTGAAACATTTTCTTGGCATTTCTTTAGAGATCTCTTTGGAAAATTCGATGGAGAAATGACTAGTGATGACTTCCTGGGAATTTTAAAAAAATATATGGAAGTATGCCAGTAGAAATCTTTGGAAGAACCTCTGGAGTAATTCCAAAAGGTATTCCTAAAGAAATTCCTTGTTGAAATCTTAAAGAGTACACGGCACTGCGGACGGCCTTAAAGTTGCGATCGAAATACGCGTAGGTATCTGTTTAAGGATACAAATTCTAGTGGAATAAAATGGTACTAAATTCGGTTTTCATTATCTTCAATATTCATCGTTAAATTCATTCATTTGGGTTATTTTACTTTAAGGTGAAGATGAATCGAAGCCAAGTTCAAATTTTCAAGAGTACTGATCTGGAGAACCAAACATCCGTTTGAGCGGAAAACCTAATCGATTGGTCACCACCAGCTAGTGATGAATCGATTAAGTTTTCAGCTTAACAGGATGTTTGGTTCTCCTGATTCGTGCTCTTGAAAATTTGAAGTTTGGCTTCGATTCATCTTCACCTTTAACAATGATATAAATATCTCTTCTACTAGCTGTTATAAATCATAATTTTGAAATTTCTAATCACCAAACAAATAAAACACTATGCCGTATAGCTCATGAAAAGGGTAATTTTTTTTTCCTAAAAGTATCAAACTGCTACTCATTCCCCGAATCATCCTTTGCCTATATCATGGGAGCTTTCTTCACCAGACTGGAATCATCGAATGGCACAAAGCAACTGCAGCGCAATCATCATCTCGTCGCATTCCAAGAACCCCAGCAAACACAAAAAGGTCAACCAGTCATGCGGTGCAGAAAACCACAATAAATGTTATGATTCCTTTACAACGAGGAAAATGAAAATGCGCTTTTCTTCCACTCCCGCTGAAGCAGCACTAATACGCAATGATGAGGACTCCCTCAGAAGAAAAAAAAAGTCAACATCACTAGCTAGATGCAGTCAAAGTCTTGCTTGCAGCTCACGCCCCAACTGACTGGGAGACTACCCTTCGACCGCCATCTTCGTCATTTGCCATTGTCATTATCATAACAATGGGGGGAAAATTCTTACGCTAATGGCTGATGTTTTCTCTGCTGTGCAACACGGCCGGGCATTACAGCTTCATCTTCTTGTGAGGCTGTGTCACCGCCAGCAGCACTTTCTTTCAAGGACCTCACTGTAATGAAAACTAAGAAGGCTTCCAACCCCCTTCCCTTCTGGTAGCATCAGCAGGGCTGGTCTCACTTTCATGCAAGTCGCTAAAAGTCTCTATTTTAACAAAATAAGATTATTAAAATTAAGCAGGGCCTTCCATAGCCGAGTGGTTTGAATCCGCGGCTACAACGTAAGGTGTCTGCGTTCGATTCCCGGTCGATCCAGGATCTTTTGGTAAAGGAAATTTCCTTGACTTCCCTGGGCATAGAGTGTCATCGTGCCTGCCACACGATATACGAATGCGAAAATGGCAACAACTCATTTTTCCTTATTATGCTTGCAGTGAATCCTGGTGTTAAAGTCTAGAGGCTCCAGAGAATCTATCAGAGATTCTTACGAGATTATCTCACAAATTCTTCAAAATTTCTTTTCAGATTCCTTGAGAAAAAGATTCAAACATTTTTCTAAATATCTACTGGCATGCTTTAGGAACTCTTTCATCCAGCAATTTCTCTAGATATTGATCCTCCAATTCTCGCAGAAATTCCGCCAGCGATTTTTAGAAGATCCTTAGAGGAATTTCTCGAGAATTTGCTCCAGGATATATCTGAGAATGCCATTTCGAATAATTTCTAAAGGGGCTACACTAAAAGTTTTACTATAAATTCTATTAGAGATCTTCTAAAAAATCCACTTGTTGTCCACATCAAATTTCATTTCAGAGTTTTTGAAGAAACTCGTTTAGCGATTTTTGTAAGAAACTGCAAAAATTTCAATGTAAATTATCAAGTTATTCTTCCAGACATTTACATAAGGATTCTGTCAATTCATTGATGATCACTCCCAGGAATTACTCCAAGAATTACTTGAAAGGTTATTCGAGGAAATCTATCAAGAACTTTTCCAGAAATTTCTCAACAAATTCGACCTAGAATTCCTCATGAAGATTTTTTGTTCTGAGAATTTCCTCAGCATTTCATTCAAGGATTTCTTCTACAGTTCGTCCACACATTTCTAGAGTAATTTTAATGAAAATTCCCATGAATTCTTCAAAAATTCTTTTAAGGCTTCTGAATAATAATGCAGAATTTCTACACAAATCGCTTCAAGAATTCCGAGAAGAATTCAAATAATCCCTGCAGATAGTATCAAGAGATTCGATTTTTTTAAATTACTTAATTTAATTTAATTATTTAGGAAATCTTCTAAGACTTTATCAAAAGATCTTTGAGAGTTGTTTTAGTCATTTTTTATTTTCAAAAGTTAATTTTGCTACGAAAGTTATTTCAGAAGTTTCCTTAGAAAGACCTCCCAGATGTTTTCAAAATATTCCTCCAATAATTTCCGAAAAATGTTTTTGACGTTTCTTTGGAGACATCCCTGGAAGAAAGCCTTAGAAAATTCTGTGTAGAACTTCATTGGGAAATGTTTCAAAGATTTTCTACAGAAATTCCAGAAGAAATCTTAGAAAGAATCACTCCAGTGTTTCCTGAAAGCATCCTTCTTGTGATTCCTAGTTGTTAGCTTGAACAATTCTTCAGAGATTTCTCAGTAATTTCTGAGAGATCCCTGGAAGAAGGTTACTGGTTGAATTCTTGAAGATGTTCTGAACAAGAATTTTGAACGAAGTCCTAACACTGGATAAGTTTCAGGAACACTTAGGGCTTGCTGGATGAAATTTATGAAGTAAGGAATTCATGATGGAATCTCTGTGTGAATAAATATTGAATTCTCGAAGTAATCTAAAGCAAACTTATTGGAGGAATTTCTTAGAAAGTCTGTAAAAAAATCGCAAAATCTAGTTCTGTGTATCGATTATATGGAAAATCCTGAAAGGTCAGGGAATTTTATTTTTGTCCTGGACAGTCACTTGAGATCAGGGAAAAAATATACATTTCATATGTCACTATCCAAACAATTTATTTCGATGTGAATCAGAAAAAAATGTAATTTTAATTTATCATATATTATTTAATTGTCTGCAAGGTTATTCCTGAGGCCAATTCTGCAATGTACACTGATGCAAAAATACTTAGATTTTTCATAAATCATGACTTATGAATCAACCAAATTATGGTTTCATTGAACGTTTAACCATTTCGAAAATAGGATCATAAGTTTCATAAGTGAGAGCTTTGAAATATTTAAGAACCATTACTTGAACTAATTTTCTTAGCAATCGCTAGAAAAACTACTCCGCTTTCGATGTTGGGTACAAGTTAATCGAAAATAGTTCACATGTTATCAAAACATGTCAATTTTTGAGCTTGCCTGATATAGAAGGCAATCGTTAATAGTGATTGATAATTTAAAGTAAGCATTTATCATTGCATTTATTTCTGTTTTTCTGTTTTTTTTAGTAATGAAATTCTTCACCAAAATCATAAGTAAAACTTAAAAATTTCAACTACAATCGTTGGGGCGCCAAATCATCATTGTTCCTTAAGAAATTATTAAGTTTTTTTGCCTGAGTGTAGTAGACTTTTGATATTTAGTAGCGGGATATGGGGCAAGTGTGCCACCTTAAGCAAATAGTTCTCTAAATTTGTCTAAAGCTTAAAAAACCCACCAATTCAGCCTTATGATGTTAGTTTCACATCTTTCCTTAAGCGCTGTGTCATTAAAAAAAAAACAATTTCAAAAAGTATTAGTTTTGGAGCTTCTCAAATATCATCCAAATTTTCAACACTATGGGGCAAGACGGCCACCGATTGAACATTCATGTAATTAATTCTACTTGTAATGAAATTTTCTTCATTTCCTGTTGATATTGCTAACAAAGCAGAGCCTAATTGATAATTTAAAATAATACTTTTAAGTTTATCGTCAAGGTTCATCACATGCGGAACTCTCTACTAGTCAATTCGAATAAGTTAAATCGTTATTTTTGTCTCCATTCAATACGACATGTGAATCAACCTTTCATTACGGAGGAACTGTATAATATTACACTACATCAGCATTAAATAACAGTAAAATTTTGATAAAAATAAGTAAAACAGTTGTTAAAACGTCTAAAACCATGTTATTATCGAATATTTGGAGAAAAAACACTTAAGGAACAAAAATGTTCACTATTCCCCTTCTACACTTCAGAAACCACTACTGGTGCCTCATTTAAGTTCATTATTATGATTTTGTTGATGATGTTAACATGTTTATGAATTTCACTCCAATCATTTTTGTTTACCTGCCCCAAAAAGTATAGATTTCAACCAAAATGTACAGTAAGTTTTGAAAATCTGTTAACATTTTACATCTCACCGTAACATCTAAATCTTATAAAAATTTGAAATGAAATTTAAAATTTGATGGTTTTACAAAAGTCGATGTAAACACGTAAAAATTAGAGCAATTTTCGTCGTATTTTGCTCATTTTATTATGAACTATTGTAAAGCTCAAAGAAAAAATATAGATTGGAGTTTTTATAAAATCAGGGGTGGCACACTTGCCCCAAATTCCGCTATTTAAAATGTTTTTTTTTACCATCTCGACATACCGTTAAATAGTTCGATAAAATTTCAATGATTTTATCTATATCATGTACTCATAATATTTATATATATTAGGATCCCGAAATTTTTATACGAAATAACATCTTCGAGAAAATAGCTCATAACTGTATAAGCACTAAATAGCTTAAAAAAAATGAGTTTTCTTTAATCATTCTAAAAATATGCACAGTTTTGCTCAGAATATGGATACGAAACTGTAAAAAATTAGGATTAGAGGAAAATAATGGGAGTTGTTGCATTATAATGAGTGAAAATCTATAGACTAATTCCATAACAAATCGGTCAGTCACTTAACTATCTTCGATTTGCAGTAAATTTTGTACATGTTTCGGTACGGTAGAAAAGTGTTTTTCAAAGATAAATTGATAATTTCGACTCAAGTAAAAATCTCAGAAATGACCCTTAGGTTTTTGGATGCAATTTATTAGAAAAATTATAAAAAAATATTATAAATAGGGTTTTGTGTAATTTGAAATCAAAGTTTTATTATTTATTTCTTTTAGGATGATAATATTATTTTTTTCAGTGTATATTTTTTTCTTGTAGCCTAAACGGTTCAATACATCTTCTCTGTAGAACGTTTTTCCAAAAAATACAACAGTTTTTTAGCTAGAATTTTTCAAATAAATTGCATACATAAACTAATAGGCCATTTTCAGGGATTATGGACAAAAGGTCGAAAGACGAAAGGTCAAATAGACGTGGAGGGAAATTTTACCTTCATTGAAAAAAGATTTTACCACCTTTTGTCCCTTCTTTTTTGCTCTTCGACCTTTTGTCCTTTCGACCTTTTATAATTCAACCTATTGCCCTTTCGACCTTTTGTCATCGATTGATTTTTAGATGTTTCGCCATACCATTTTCATAGGAAACTGAAACAGATGTGTTTATGTTTGTGATAAAGTTTCATGATGAAGCTAATAAAAATGTGTCATAGAACAACTTTCTGGCGATTTTTGAAGTATGGAGTTTTGTTCAAATAGATATGTATTGATGATGCAATAAAAATCGTGAAATTATTCTGAATCATATTTATTATCATAATCACTTCTCTAGAAATGACCATTTCAAACTTGTTTCGAGTTTATTTATTTCGAGATTTATTAATAAAAAAATAAAATAGGCCATTTCCATTAGTTATTCGCGATTCTCCATCAAAAACAATGAGTCATTAGTGGGAAATGTGACCTATACTCTCAGAAACCTTTTGTTCCTCATGGAAAATCGGGACTAATGAAAATGAAATATTATATTATTCAATTATTCATATTTTTGATTAAACTTTAAACAATTCAGAAATGGCTACTTCTAGAGAAGTGACCATGATAACAATTATAGTTCAGAGTAATTTCAAGTTAATTAATTTATCATCAAAAACATATTTCTACAACTTCTCGATAGAAAATTTTTCACTAACAACAACAGTTTCGGAGTCCAAATTTTTCAAATACAAATTCACATGCAATAACTGATAAGCATGTGTGAAACGTCCGAATTCATATGTATGTATATAAATGTGTATTACCATTTTAAGAACGTTTTTAAGGATTAGTTCAAATAAGTTGTTCGAAGATGCTTGAGAAGGTAAAGAAATAGTAGTATATTATCATTGTTCTACACATTTCACTCTAAACCAACATGGTTTTTGCTTTTAAAACGTTTAATTTCCAAATTTACAAAAAGATGAAGCTACGTAAGCACTAATCAAATCAAATTACTTTAAAATTTTTCTCAAAACTTTATGAAATTTACTACGTCGATTTGAAAAAAATAGAGAATATTGTTTTCCAATTATAACTTGAAATGTTGTAAAAATAATACATGTTAAGGTTGAAATAAAAAAAAAAAAAAACGTCGGGCAGTATTTTTTCTGGAAATCGACTGAACGATCAGGGAAAGTTGGGGAGGCTTGTTCTCCGAATTGAGTCGAGAGCCTTCAGTATTACTTGTTTTAATGCAGGCATTGCAAAATTGGTTCCTATTTGATTTTGAAGCACGATCTAAGCAAACGAAAAAAAAAGCATCCTTTATGTATTGAATAATGATTGACAACCCAAAAGAGAGAGAGAACATCCGATAGCAATAGTGCCCCCAGGTTTGAAGCTTGTTTAGATAAGTTTTATCATGCGCTGTTATCCTCCCGATCAAATCAGAGCTGTAACAGAAGACCATAAACAGACTCTCGTGATGTGTTGTGGATAATGATTGTTACAAAGAGCGATAAGCGAGAGACAATCTCAATTCTCTCAGAATTCAATCCCTGCGTAATTTCAAAAAAATCCCAAAAGAATTGCTTTAAAACATGTATTTTGGTTCCTGTTTGGTCTCTTATATTGAGGCTAGAGGTCCTCCTCCTAATTTCAAATCATCCAGTCGTTACCAGCCCTGCAGGAGGGAGTGCGGTCGCTCGCAACCAATTGACATCGCTTCATTGTCTCCTCGTCTCGAAGCCAGCATAGAGCACAGTGGCAAAGTTTATGCTGTGGCTTTACTCCTTTGTCTTGGAGTGAACTCCGAGCTGCAGCCTCATCGAAGCCGGCCAAAGAGAGGGTGTAATGGAAATTCAATTTCATTCCATTACCAGCGGCCACAGCCCACAGAATAACACTTACCGGGGCCGACCTGCCCTTCCTTCGGTTCGGGATCACTCATCAAAGTGACTATCGATTTCGTTACAAGGGGCTGACTGCTGTAGTTGTGCACTACTGCTGTTTTGCCGCTAATTAGTATGCTTTACTGGTCCGAGTGACATTTTTTGCTGCAGCATCGAGATTTTTTTTCTCCATCTTCGTTCGCTACGTTTCCCGCATCGTTTCCTTTTGGGAGTGACACTTTAATCAAGAGTTGCATCTTTCATAGTTTGCTTGCTCGCTGTGCTGATGGGGGGAACGATCAGTGGTTCGGATTTTTGAAATCGTGGCAAAAATGAGACATTCTCAATATTTCACAAGTTTTGATCACAACATGTAGTCTGAACATGTTTTAGGGCTGCAGACCATGTATTAGGCATTGTCACCAATTAATTTTTAGCTCTTCATAGAGAAAAATTTCAACAAGATGTTGTTTTCCATACATTTCGAGGCTCTCAAAAGCGTATTTTTCAAACGAATGGCAAACGATTAGATTCTTCTCCAATTATTTCATTAAACCTAACCTAAAAAAGCATTTGAGCAAAATATCTCTTTGTTAAGCAGCGGAGAAGGATTTGAAAAAAAAAAACAATTATATTACAGTTCAATATACCTATGATTATAGTTGTTAATTTAAAAGGGTTAACGACAGATGAACACAAATTTGCATTCGGAAAACCTATATCTAGATAAAAATGTTACTTACCAGTAAAACTTATGCTAAAAACAAAAGTTGCACTAGTTTTAATGAATATTAAATAGTTCATAGCAAAAATACGGTTTATTTCTACCCATTTGTGGTCAAAACACGAAGAAAAACAAATTTGTTTTGAAATTTTCGTACATATTCTCAACCATTAATATTGAACATGAATGCTTAACTCTGTTTTTATTACTAAAACATGTTCGAAATTTGGGTTTTTGCCAGCTTTCTAGAAAACAGGACCTCTGTGAAACGATGACGAGCAGCGCAGTTTAATACTGACGGCAGTCAAAGTAGCAGCAGAAGTCGTCTTTGTTCTATGAGCGATGATGGCAACGCAATGGGTGGCAACGGGAAACCTTTCTACGGAATGACCCTTAACTACAGTTTAATGAAAATGATTTTCCCTCCCCGACTGCCTCCGCCGATAGCTTCATTTGTTGGGTATGGGAAGTGTTAAGGAGGAAAAAATAATGCCTCATCTTTCCTTCTTTCGTCGGCGTGGGTGGCTGCAACTGGCAGGAGATAGATTGGCGGTAGTGGCGGCGGGATAGTAGTATGAAATGAATACCGAATTAATTTTTCATCCTCGCAACAAGTGGGGCGTGAGGCGAAACTATGAACAATCGGCGAATCAACTAACCGACTGGGATGGCGCAAAAAAAAGTGAATCCCAAGTGGTGACGATGCAATGTTGGACAGGGGTCCTCAGAAGAATGTGAGTTTTCGCAATTGAATTATTAAGAAATAAAGAAATCCTATTTAACAATTTGAAAAAAAAACTAACTGACGGCTCTTGAAATAATCGTAAACAATTATGGATTAAATGGTGAGCTCGTTTCATACCGTGTTCAATATTTGTTCATAAAGTAAATTTAATTTACTTTAACCTTCTTTTTATCTCTATGAAAATAATTTAAGAATGCAACGTCGAATTGTTTCCCACGACCAGATTCGATTTGAGCACCCCTGGCGCAGATAAATGAGAAGAAAATGCTGCGCTTTGTTCTGCTTCTCCGCCTTGGCGAATCGGAACGCGACTACTGCTGAAAAACTTCCTGGATCTATATGGTTGTTTAGCGACATCGTTCAAGACAAGACACCGCAGAGATACCCAGCTGCTGATGAATGGTCTACTTTGTAAAGCTTATTCCAGTACCGACCGTGTGATTTGTTGGAACAACAATTTACGTACCATTTCTCTATTAGCTCCTCGATAGCGAAAGAACTAGCAAAAGTAATTACACTTGTTTATACATAATCTTCAAAGTCAACTTGAACTTTGTGTTTCCCCCTCATCAGAGCTACTTATTCAAACAGAAAGACAACCCTTAGCTCATCATGCAAACTATAAACATATACACAAGCTTTCGGGGTCCATACCTCGGAGACGATTGCTGGAAGTCACGCTGTTGAAGTCGTCCGGAAAACACGCTACCCCTCCGATTAATGCGTATTTTCCCTCCTGGCAGTCGATTTCCACTACCCCCATCAAAGGCACCCACTGCTCGTCAACATTAAAACTCCTGGAGAACGTCGTACACTTAACTAGAACCTTCCGATCGCATGTTGTACACTGATGCCTAGAATGTACAGCAATGGCTCGGGTGTGCGTACAAACACTTTAGCTAATAGTCATACAAATTGAGTACCTCAAAACAAACAATTCGGCACTTTGGTCCCCGACATGACTCCAATGACATTGGCTTTGCTGCTTGGAGGAAACCCTTCCCAAAAATGTGATGACAGCCAGGATCTCGACTAAGACGCACCAACCATGTTGGATAATGAAGATGTCAGCTTTGGGAGCGAGACGTGAGCCATGCAAAAACTATTAAGCGGTTCGTCGTTCGAGAACAATACCTGCATTCCCGAGCAGAAGAAAATTTCTGCAAAATTTCAAACTAGCGTATTCCATTGACAATTTCATCAGATATTTCAGTACCTCAGTAATGTATGTTAAATTTGCATATCCCTCTAATACCCAACCCCGCCTTTAGACGGGGTACACTTTGGAATTTTGTGTATTTTTTCGTAGCTTGGAAATCAAAAAGATTTTATTTTTGGCTTGAACCTTGACTCATAACACGCATATGAGAAAAGTTTTTTTTTTTTTTTTTTGACTTTTGAAACCTTTTTGTATTTTTGAAAATTGTTTGAAAAAATGTATTCTTATATAACCTACAAATGCCTGGTTTTTTTTAACGTATAATATAAAAAATCGTACCTTTTATATTTTTTTACTATTAACCTATAACAGTAGAAAAGCTTAATGGTATTAAAATAATTTCAAACCTGTTTTTCCGTTAATTACACGGAAAATAAAAATATTTTCAGAAAAGTATTCAAAATTTATTATTTTTAAAAGTATCTTAAAAACTTGAATTTTTATTATTGCCAAAAATCAGTAACTAGAAGAGGCTTCAAGAAAAAATGAAAAAGGATAGGGATGTTCAAAAATAAAAATTATAAAAATCAAAAACCAAAATTCATAGATTTGCAAATAAAAATAAATCATTGTCCAAAACGTGTTTAGAACGATTTTAGATAACTAAAAATGATATTTAGATCGAAAATAAAAATTTGGGTATTAGAGGGATATACTAGTGAAATTTGTCAATACTAGTTCAATGCTTCAAGTAGTCCCCAATAGCCTAACAATAACTGTTTTAAACAATATTTTCAATTTGTCAATAATACCAAACTCGGGTGTGTAATTCGACTACTGAACAAAACCTAATTAAGGTATAATACCAAATGATGATATGCACTGATTGGTACGAGTTATTCGTTCCTACTCGGGTTAGGAGACTGTCGTTGTGGCTGACGCGCTCTCCTAAAGTGCTAAGGTGATGATTTAGCATCTCCGTGAGCTGTCAAGGTTACCCTCGTCGTCGTCGTCGTTGATGTTGGGTTTTGGTTTGCTACGTGCATTTCGTTGCAAGGAGAATTGATAGTTTTGCATGCATAGCGTAGCGTGTGGCGGATGCAGCAAGTAGCGTCTCCCGAACAAACGGTGCCGTTTAGATGCACTTTGGCGCGTGATTAATGGAATTTGTTCGGTCAAGCGAGAGAACAGAACCTGGTTTAAATGTTTTAACGGATGGAAAGAAATAGAAACATTGAGAATTCACTCTCAAATTTATGTTTATAATCCTTATATGAACATTGATGACGAGAATGTTTAGATGAACTTGTACAGTATCGGACATATAAAATGCACCAAAGGCGTTTTCCCATACAAAATGGTCAACTTCAGAGAGCTATATCTCCACCGTTTTTCAACCGATTTTTCTCATTTTTTCTGTGACGAACTACAAATTACCTCAATTTTTGAAAACTATTGTTAAAGTTGTGTGAAAACTATTGATTCAAAAGTTACAGATAGGTTGAATTTTGACATAAAAAATGCACCAAGACGAAAAGTAATGTATCAGACAAACTATGTATCGTATCCTTTCGGTGTCTTCAGCGCGTTTCGTCCTTATCACGCAATGAACAAATGCGCTGAAGACACCAAGATGCTATGACGCGTAGTTTTTCTGCTACATCACTTTGTGTCTTGGTGCATTTTTTATGTCAAAATTCAACCTACCTGTAACTTTTGAATCAATAGTTTTCACACAACTTTTATAATAGTTTTTAAAAATTGAGGAAATTTGTAGTTCGTCACAGAAAAAATGAAAAGAATCGGTTGAGAAACGGCGGAGATATAGCTCTCTGAAGTTAACCATTTTGTATGGGAAAACGGATTTGGTGCATTTTATATGTCCGATACTGTATATGTAATATTTTATGATTTCTGGGGACGAACCTGCCTACGCAGAAAATCCCTTAAATAAAAAGTAATTCAATTCAATTAAAATTTTAAAATTTGTTTTTTTTATGGAAGGCGGGAAGCAAAAATAATCTAATTAGCACAAAAATATCTTCATGAATTGTTAGAAATCTAGAAGACCGTTGCAACGTTATGACAGAAAAAATAAATATTCTTAGAGAGGTTCGTGGTTCATCATTTCCAAGAACGTTTTGCCTCAAGATGCTCAGCTTGTCAAAAAGGCGTTTAAGTTTACGCAATTCGTCAGTTATATTGTTGCGACTGGAAGGATAGCTGTAATTTTATGGCTTTCTCAATCTTACAAAATAAATCGGCAAATTTGGCCAAGCCCGACGTTTCGGTCCCGTGTATTGAACCTTTTTCAAGGTACTGCTTATCGATCCATCGGGATCGAAACGTCGGGCATAGCCAAACTAGCCGAGTTATTTTATAGGACTGAAAAAGTCATAAAATTACCACAATTCGTCAATTTTAATTGTAGAAATTTATCAAGGGTTATTGTCAAAATTGGTCAAAAGCTACTCCAAAGACATTTATTAATATTATTTTATGAAGACCCTTAAGTTTATCTAGCCTACAATAATTTGCATACAACCACAGTTTAATATGATAAAACGTACAAAAAGTTTGTCTACAATGTCACCAAGAATCTAATAAACATCTCTTCAAATATCCTTTAAGATGTCGGTGTCCACATCAACCCACTAATTTGTCATAAATCCTGCAAAAATTGATTTGTAAGTAATTGCTATGCATCTCTTGAACTTGCTAGAAGCTTCACAAGGAGTTGAATAAAAAACATAAAACCTATAAAGTGATATCATTCGTAAATGATATTAGTTGAAATTTACCTAAAATCTCATCAGAACTGATGAATTGTTTTGTAAAAAAGTTTAAGAAAAAAAGGATATACACCACGAATAAAATCCTCTACAATATAAATGATGAATGCCGAGAGAGATACTTGACAGATATTGTGAGTAATCCTTTATGGATCTTTTATGAAAGCCCTAGACAATTCATCGGGAGCAAATAAAAAAGTATTCGTCCTCAATAATTTCTTCAGGAATCTCGCCAGAAATTTTTGTAGGATTTTTTCCATTTTTATAAGTTTAGCTTGATTATTGTCAAGAAATTAGAAAAAATATCGTTAGACCAGCCAAAGCCATAAAAATCTCGATTAAATTTGAATTCAAATGCTGCATTCATGAGTCCTTTCGTGGCGTAGCGGTAACGCGCCCTATCTAGTTAATTGGGAGTCGCGAGTTCGATTCTCACCGAGAAGACGTGTAAGATTTTCACAAATTTCACAACAATTTGTCGCGATTTTTCTGGTCACCCTATTTCGTAAATGATCACCCCAATCAAAAAATTCAAAAAACACATGTATCCTTATTTCGAATAAAGAACAAAATAGCAATTTTTCACGGAATTCGGTGACCCACTGAATAATAATTTTGGTAAGTCATCCAATCAGTTCAGGAGTTCAATGAAGAGCTTCTCCATAAAACCCTTCTGGGAATATTTATAACATTCTTCCAGGAAGGATTTTTCCAAGAAATCTTCAAAACAATTTTCTGAGATTCTTCTGTGGATTTCTTTAAAACTACTGTGAAACCTCTATGAGTCGATGTTTCATGACTCGGTATCGACTCATGAAAACATACTGAAAACAAAATGTCATAGTTACTATGATGGTCCCCTCAAACAGCTTTCCTAAGCATTTCTCTTCCATGACTCAATATTTTCATGAGACCTTTCAGATATCTACTCATTGTGGTTTGACTGTATTCCAAAAAATCTACCATAGATTCTTCCATTTTACACAAAGAAATAATTGCTCTGGCATTTTGGCTTGACTTTACCTGTCTTGTGTTTGAAATTATCCATTGCTCTCAAATTTCATGTCCCTCAGATATATCAGCTGCAAGTTTTTCAATGATCTCCTGTGGATAAGTTTTATGCAAATCATCAACTGATCCTTTCAAATATTCCTTTAGAAAATCTTTCAGCGATTCTTGCAATGATTGTTCGGCGAATTCTTGCAAAATACTCTTCAGTGATTCCTTTAGAAATTATTTATAAAAAAATCGCCAGAATCCTATAATAAATAAATCTTGTGGTTCAATAAATCTTTTTGTGTTCCCTTAACAAGCTAATTGATATTCTGTTGAGGATTCCTCCACTATTCCTTTCAGAAATTCCTCCAGTGTTTGATTGTTTTTTCGCGTTGTGGTTCAGTATCGGACTATATTCTTATACCAAAGTTGTGTATAGGGTCTATTATACGATTTTTGGAGTTACGTGACTTACAAATTAAATTGTTAGAACTAGCATAGCATGGCTTCAAACATTTAAGTATTGAAAAGTAGGTAAAACATCATGTAATTAAATAACACTACGGATACCTTAACAGCGTAGTTCTACCATACGATCATCTGCTTCAAAGTGATCACTACAAAGGTTGATCCATCACATGATCAATTATTGCAAAATAAAAACTGAAAAAATGTGTTGCGATTTTGGTACGGTTCCGTTTTTAAGCAACTGACAATTTCGATAGTGTTGCCAAAAGTGGAATCTTACTGTAGTTGTTAAAATTTCTACTCGGCTGGTCAGTAGGGTTTATTTTTTTGAAAATACTCAAAACCAAAAATTAGTATGCTTTTCAATAATAATAATGACTTTCAGTAAAGTCTACATAAATTTGTTGATTTATAACCAATTTTGAAGCTGTTAGCATCATTCTCTAAAAATTTTGCCTCTTTTTACTAAAAATAATCTTTGTTTGGCCACAATTCCATGAATACTCATCCGATTCCAAATCTTTTCCATCAAAAGATAATTTAGTTGTACTTAAACTGTGTATACAACACCTTTAATTAAAATGTTTTTTTTTTAAATTTAGTTATTAAACAAAAACTACCCTAAAACATGATTTTATTAAAAAAAATCTTTGGATTAGTTTTGTTTAAAAAATCGTTTCGTTATAAAATTTATGAAAATGCTTCTAAGATTCTTTTAAAGGTTTAACAAATGAGAAAAACCAGTTTCAGCTAAAGTACTAACGTTTAACTGGAAAAATGATGAAAAAAAAATGTATTTTCCGTTAAAAAATCATGTTTGAATAACTTATTCAAATCTATTTTTTACTTAAGTTTGTTGCATAGACAGTTTAGAAACCATTAAATTTGCTTCAAAAGAGTTCACAAATATTTGGAATCGGTTATGTATTCATGAAGTCATGGTCAAACTACCGTGGTGCATCAATACCCGGACGCTTAAGGTGCCACAAATGTCCTAACTTCAATATGAACGTGTTATTTTAGAAAATCCTCAATGTAATATTGCATCATAGATTGTTTCAAGCCAGATCTTCACGAAAGTGATGAAATTTTTGTTAAAATTCTTAATTTTAACACAAAAATTAATAAAATATTGTAGCATGTCTTGTCTACAAATCCGGACACCTTAGGCAAATGATGTCTTTAATTCCGGACACTTTTGGATCGAAATCCGGACAACGGTGTTATAGCATGCAATATCAGTTGAATTTTAATGAAAATAATATCAACACGCAATTAAATAACAATATTTAATAAACTTGATGTCCACGTTTGCACTACATTGGCAAAAAGAGTTACAAGTTCGTAATAATAGTGGTTTGATTACCTGAGCTGAAACACACGTAGCTTGAACTGCATTCGATGCGGCTCGAACAGCTATTATTGAAAATAAATACAATTTATCTAATAATAAATTGCATTCTGAACATTCACTGTACTATCCATAGTTGTTTTTCTAGTTTTCATTTTTTTTTCTTTCGGGAATCTCATTTACACCAGTAAACCGGGGGTCCATTTCGCGATGTCCGGATCTTAAAACATTGGCTCATAATTCCGGACAGTCTTTTTACTCACTAATAAATGTATATTTCCAACATATTTAATGATGCTGGATTCACCGAACTTCAAAAATATTTCTTTTTAAACAGTTTTAGATAAAACATTCTATAAAGATATGTTTTACTAACTTTCACTTCAAACAAACGTTGTTCGCGTCGTAATCGATCGTTCAACTCGAGTTGAAGATAAATCGCGACGAAATGTCGTCCAACGTGAACGAATTATTTGTTTTTATTTTTTATATTTATTTGACAATGGTTACTAGATTAGAAATAAATGTAAAATGATCAGCATTGTTCATAAAAAAGGGGATGAATAAACACCATACATATAATCACTTAATTTTAACTGTATTTAATTGATATCATTAAAGTGTCCGGATATTGATACCGTCCGGATTTTGATTCACCACGGTAAGATGATTTTTTTTTTTGGTAAAAGGAGGAAACAATTGGAGAAGTCTACTATTAAGACAAGTTTTAATACTAGACCAATCTGATGTCTATTAAAAACTTTCCATGAACTAGATCACTAATGATCAATATCGACATGGATTCTAGAGGAAACTAGAGGAGTTGTTTGAGAACTTGTGAACACATTATGCAAAAATATCATGAAACAAAAAAGTTATCGCGATTTGATTTTTTTAAGCTTGAGCTTGAGCTTGATTGGCCACCCATGGTTGCTACTGCAGTATCCCCAGATCGCTTACAGAAGGAACCAACCAGATGACTACTTGGGATTAACAGACACCCTCAGTGTATAAGTGCTGATGTTCTATTTTTAGGCAACAATGGCGCCTGCCACGTCAGAATGCAGACCATTGAGGGGAAGGGGAAGGAATTGATTATGCAATCAACTGGCTCCCACGGTAGACCGTATATACCACTGCGTCTACGCCTTCATGCGAGAAGGGTGATCTTATTTTTATGGCAGAGAGGTGCGCCTGATACAAAGCAGACTGCCTATGTATCAAGCGTTAGGAAAGGCGTGCTATAATGATGAAAGAATGGAAGGCGTAGGGAAACGGTTTATTTCAGTCAATCTCGGGTTCTAGCAAATGCTATGAACTGCAATAGATCAACTGTGATATATTAAGAGTGGTAGATAGAAGCAAGTGAAAGATACAACTACAAAGTACGAGGAAAGGGAAGGGCCTGGGATTGAATCCATGACCTTTTGCTGATGAAGCAGAAGCGGTAGCCATTAGATCACCAACCCCGTCTATTATCGCGATTTGATTTTTTGCGGCAAAAAATTAACCTGCTGGTAGAGGGGTTAAAATGCATGACCTTACCTTTGATTGCGCTACCTCCTTCAAGACATAACATTGCTACTTGCCTGCTAATTCGATGCACCTCTTTTCGTCTTCTACCGTCCGGATTCGAAATGAACACCATTTTTTGCGGGATTGTTGTCCGGCATTCTCACAACGTGTCCCGCCCATCGTACCTTTCCAGGTTTGAGCATCTATCAATTTGCAAAGCAATATTCCACGCAGGGTTGCGATGGATCTTCTTCGTGAACAATGATCGACGCATCTTCGCGATCCAACATTCGCCAACATTCATTTTTCATTTTTGCGTCACGAAGAGCATCGCAAAAAGCGAACGGATGTAACGCCGAAGAAGCAAAATGAACACACCGATAAGTGGTTCGCGAAGCCTTTCCACTCGTAGGATTCATTTATCCACGCGCTGTTCATTCTTGTGATTCATTGCAAGGTTGCTTCTTCTCGTAAAGTCAAGCAAACACTCCACGCTAAACCAGCTCCACGAAGCGCACGTGTTAAAACTACACAGAATGAGGCAACCAATGCGGAACTGGCTGACTGAGTAAAAATTCTGAGTAGGTCGCACTCATTCTGTGAGTTGCCGACGTTTTGGCCTTCGGCTGTCCGGGATCGATGGAAACGGAACTGTCAATGATATCCCGCGTGGCAGCAAACAGTTGGCCGTTGGTAAGATGGGGAGTTTTCTGATATGTTTTCTAGCGAAAAGCCGGAAGATGGTCGCAAATGCGAAAGTTTTTCCCCATTTGCTTCCGCTTCGGCTATTCAAATGAAAAAATCTTTAAAATTGGAATGTTTTTTTTTTATGTTTTCAGAAGCAAAACAAAAATGGAAACGAATTCCGCATTCCAAGCGTTCTTCCTCTGTGCGCAATTCACCCATTCAGTTTTGTTTACCACCGTTTGCACAAAACTCTGTACAGCCCCTTTGCACAGAATCTGTGCTGCACGAAAAGAGGCCAATTTTGTGCGCTCGGCACTCATTTTTGAGCGGAGCAAGTTTAGCGTGATTGTTGCAAGCCCGCATGAAGATGATCGTAATGAATATTTTCCTGTTCTTCACGAAGAGCAGGCAGCGTGGATCGTACCGTTCACATTATCGAGCGATGGAAAATCACCCGATGACAGCGTCGGGTGAAACAGCGATCCGAAAATGAGACACGAACGAATGAAGCGCCCGAACGGTTGTTTGTGTTTATTCGCAGATTCTGTTTTGATGCCTACGAAAATTCATCGTGCCTCGCGTTTCCGATCGTTGTTCAGCAACATTGATTCCACGAATCCGCAAAGGATAGCAAGGATCTTTCAAAAATGGATAATCATTTCAGCATACATAGTTAACAAGCATTGAACATCCCATTGAGAACTCTTGAAAAAAAATCTTTGATCTTTCCGGGAATTCCTCTAGCAAACTCTTCAGGATTTTTTTTCCTGGAAATTTATTAGATATTCATTTGGGATTCTAGAATGAAATTGAGGATTTTATTTAGTATCCGTCGTAGTAACCTTGCAATAATTTCTTCCAGAATTCGAGTTTTGTTTAGTCCATATCTCGACGGAACTCCGCTAAGGTGTGCTGGTGTGCTAAGGTGCACTGACAAATATTTTTTAATCGTATCAGTGAACGTGGTTTCGCATCATCAAACGGTGTCCAAAGAATCCTTCAAATATTCCAAGACAGCTTCAAAAAGAATTCCGTGATGTTTTCCAGAAATGCTTCTGTGGTTACTTCAAGTGTATCTTAGCTTTATTAAAGAAACTTGAAAATTAAATGCTTCAAAGATTCTTCCAGGAATTGGTTCAACCAAAGAGAGTGTAATAAATAAAACAAGGCAACAATTTTTATAAGGTACGGCTATCAACTGAAAAACATTCATCTTTCGAATGCGTCATAGCCAATAGTCAATTGAGCAGTATTATGTGTTTCAAAGGTGCTTTGAAATTGGAGCCACTCAACCCGCTATAAACTCAAAATCTAAACCTTTAATTTTGATGTTATTGATCACCAACCTGACTTGAACCCGATGTCAGCCCAATATTGGTCCTACATCCAGTAAGATTTGGGGCTCAGATAGCCGTAGCGGTAAACGCGCAGCTATTCAGCAAGACCAAGCTGCGGGTCGTGGGTTCGAATCCCACCGGTCGAGGATCTTTTCGGGTTGGAAATTTTCTCGACTTCCCAGGGCATAGAGTATCTTTGTATTTGCCACACGATATACACATGCAAAAATGGTCATTGGCATAGTAAGCTCTCAGTTAATAACTGTGGAAGTGCTCATAAGAACACTAAGCTGAGAAGCAGGCTCTGTCCCAGTGGGGACGTAACGCCAGAAAAAAGAAGAAGAAGATCCAGTAAGATTTGAGTCGACTCTGGCCCGACATCCGGTACAACATCAAGTCGGAATCATTCTGCATGATTTATTTGTATATTTTTTACTTTGCTCGATGAAATTCGGTCCAATTCTCTAGCAAATTCCATTATAAAATCGTTATAAAAATGCCTAAAGGTTTTTTATTGAATTATTAGGAATTTAGGAAGATTTTTTACTGCAGGATGGGATTGGTGGTTTAATGGACTCTAGGGGAGGGGAGAGTAGGCTCGAGCGTTACGCCTGATACCATAAATTGAAATTTTCCATACAAAATGTGTTACCCCCTCTCCAAGGTGTCGAAAATTGCCAATTTTAACGTTACGTAATAAATGGATGCTGCCTAGGCAGTCTGCAAGCCTATCTGTCATAAAATACCCTTATACCTTACCGCATCAAACTGGCGTCGATACAGAGGTATATCCGGTCTACTGTGGGTCAGTTTTAAATGCAATATCAATTCCTCTCCCTTCCCTTGATTGGCCTTCATTCTGACGTGGCCGACACCCTTAGTGTAGAAGAGCCTAGAAACTTCTATTTTAAGCAACAGTGCGCTATTACCAACACTTATACACTGTTAGTCCCAAGCAGTCATCTAGTTGGTTCCTTGTGTAAGTTCCGCTGATCTGGCGATACTGAAGCAGCAATCCAAGCGGCCATCAAGCTCAAGCCTCTTGCTAGATTTTTTACTGCAAATCACGACAATGATTCTTCAAACAATTCCTTCAGGGGACACGCTAGGGAGTGCTTAATGAATCGCTACATTGATTACTATATTGATAATTTCACTGTTTTCTTCAGCACTTCATCCAAGAATTGTTCTACGAAATTCTTCAAAAAATGTTTCAAGTTTTTCCTCAAGGATCGTTTCAAAGATTCCTTCTAAAATAACTCAAAGGATTGCTCCAGAGAGCATTTCGGAAATTCCTCCAACAAATTATTTAGAATTTTGTTCAAGAATTCTACCAAAAATCTTCAGTCACTCTTTCTAGAAGTTCTCCTACGATTTGACCAAAAGTTTTTCTAGAGATTCCTACAATATTCTGTTCAATGATCCAGGGAATCCTGGAAAAAAGTAAGTAATTATTCACCACTTTTAGCTTAGGAAGCTTCCCAGCATTTCTTCAGGAGCCAAGCTTTCATCTTGTCAGTTTCTGTTAAAGTAAGAATCAATCACCTGTCCTGCATCCATCCATCCCACGCCCTATGCACTAATACCTCTTAACAAATCATTCATCACAAACGTGTCTCCATTTCACATACACGGTGTTCAATAAGTTCGAATACAAGTTTTCATCATTGCGTAGGTATGCGCCATGTACATATTCTGCATTGGTATTGGTGTCAGCTTTAGCTTCATTCATACGCTACCGAATGTGCACGGTGTTGACATTCTGTTAGTTGTTGTTCGTTTGTTACGCGCGATGAAAGAGTATCGGGACTTCGTAATTAAGCGTTTTTTGAACGGTGAGCGACCCGGCGATATATTTCGGCTGCTGAAATCGCATGGGGTCAAGCGGAACTTTGTCTACACGACCATCAGGCGATACCGGGAGACGTCCTCGACCAATGACCGTGCGAGATCCGGTCGGCCGCGTTCAGCGAGGACGCCACGGGTCATCAAGATCGTGAGGGAGCGAATTCGGCGCAAAAAGAACCGCTCAATCCGGAAAACGGCTGCAGATCTCAACGTTTCCATTGGAACCGCTCACACCATACTCATCAAGGACCTTGGTTTCAGGCCTTACAAAAAACGTAAGGTCCATGGCGTTTCGGAGGCTACCAGCAAAAAGCGGTTGGATCGAGCTAAGAGGATCCTCTCTCGGCACGCTGGTCAGGAGTTTGTTTTTTCGGACGAGAAACTGTTCGTGCTGCAGCAGCCGCACAATGTGCAAAATGACCGGGTGTGGGCGCCATCGAGGGACAGCATTCCTGAATCCAATATAAACATCCCTCGGTTCCAAAGTGCCGCGTCGGTGATGGTTTGGGGGGCAGTATGCAAACGTGGTAAGCTACCCTTGGTGTTTATTGAAAAAAACGTCAAAATCAACGCGGCGTACTACAAAACTGAGGTTTTGGAAAAGGTTGTTGTCCCCAGTCTCTGAAGCCTCTACGGCGATGAGCACTACGTGTTCCAGCAGGACGGTGCACCAGCCCATACGGCAAATGTGGTTCAAGCCTGGTGTCGGGAAAATTTAACCGACTTTCTGGACAAAACTTTGTGGCCTCCCAGCTCCCCGGACTTGAATCCTCTCGACTTTTTTGTTTGGTCCTATATGATGGCGAAGCTGAACGAATACAAGGTCAGCACTTTGGACCATTTCAAGACGGTAATTCTCAAAATCTGGGACGAAATGCCCATGCAGTCCGTGCGTGCCGCTTGCGACGCGTTCGAGAAACGTTTGAAGCTCGTTAAGGAGTACAAAGGGGGGGTCATTCCAAGAGAAATGTTGTAAACGTTCCTTGTAAACATAGCTTTCAATAACATAAATCCAAAAAATAAAAAAACATGTTTTCATTTTTTAACAAATTTTGAAAGTGTATCCGAACTTATTGAACACCGTGTAGAAGCGCTGCTACGTGACATGTTTATTAGCAGTTCGCCAATATATCATCTTATCCATCTCACATTGAGAGAGAAAAAAAAGTGTAAATTAGTGCTACCTTGGCGTCGTCGTTCGTCATGTCAGTTCTCCGCGTAGCAATGTCGCATTTATTCCCCTTAGACTGTTTCGAATGGCTGCGCCACGGTTTGACAGCAATTTTAGTTCTGTTAGCCAGCAATTCGCCACACGCTTTCATGGTTCAAAATCGAAACGCTCTTAATCTTGATAGCTAGAGGGTGGGAGTGGTGCTTTTTTGTTGGGTCACTTCCTTCGGGCCTTTGGGTTCCGAGATTCCGGTCACGTTTGCTCCAGTGCCAAAAGGCGCGCTCAATTCGATTCTGTTCGGGTGCAAAAAGCCTATTAGGAGACGTTATTTGCTTGACTCGTTATCACCACTTTTCACGGGTGTTTCGTAAGCAAGCGTTTTCTGTTCGATGGGAGCTGATGTGCGGAGCGAAACATGATTGCTCCATGATGGGACTCATCAGGTGCAATTGTTACGGTCAGGTAGGAGGTTCGACGAGTTGATTTTTCCACATCTAGTTACTACAAACATAACTTGGGTCGGGTTCGTTATATATTTCAATTTCACACTTAGTTAATAATTGTTTTTTTCTGTCTTTTTTCCAGGTAAGTGATTCTCGCTTCTTCAACCGTAAACGAATCATGGCGAACCAACAGGTGACAGTGAGTGACAAATAGATTGTTGGTCGTTCGAATGACTTGTGCAAGGCGAACGTTCATCTTGTTGAATGACGATTGATGAGGTGTAATCAACGTAATTCTAGAATGATAAATGCTGAAAACTCCTCCGTTCGAAAGTGAAAAGTCAAACGGATTAAACATCTGATTCAATCTAACCGAATCCACGGAACCAACCCAAGTTTGCACCAATGAAGGGTTCCACGATTTGTACAGAAAGTCAACAAAACTCGTCAAGCTCATAATGTGCTGAACCCTCGCGACCTTCTCTCCAGCGAACATCACCCGATCAGGCTAGACAAACTAACCTTCCGCAACTTGTGTGACGACACTTTGACACATGGCAACGATGTTTAGTCCTCGCAAACACTCGAGCGAAGCTGCGCCGTCAAAGTTCGAGTCAAGACCGAGTCGAAGTTTGGTTAATTAAAAGCAAATAACTTTCTACTAACGTTACACAACCATTCGTGAGTGTGTCATACTGGGTAACGATGCCATCTTCCACATATCCAGCAACACACCGCTCGGGTTCGAACTCTTTAAGTGGGGGCTTTAGCGCTGTGTGCCCTCTCGTGAACTGAATTAAGGTTGTGGTTTTAATTATGAAACGGAGCAGCTCTGAGAACCGAAACGCGCACCGGAAGCAAACAGCTGAAGGATTTCGGAGAAAACCTCAAAATTGTAATAACATTCTCTGACTGCCACGGGAGCGAGTCTGAGCGAGACGCTGACTTGCGGAATGGCGGCTCGGCTCAAGGAACTAGTAGATTCCTGGTTAAATGTTTACAATCAGATTACGCGGTATGCCGGCTTTCTAGTCGTGTCTGAAGGAACAACGTGCACTGCATGTACTGCCGGTTCTGTTTGCTCCTTTTCCAACACTAGAGGAAGCGTTTCCGGGGTGGTGGCTAGGGGGTTCAAATACCTAAGGCAAATATTTTCGAAGTTTATTTGAAACAAAAATTTGCGCTTTGTTGCGCTGCAACAAGCGGAGAAGTTCCACTTTTGTGTATTAGTCTGGCTGGCAGAGTACACGCTCCGTTCTCCATTTGGCGAGTAAGTAACTGCGCAAATATGTAGGGCACTCTGCTCCATTCGTAATCTTCGTTATCGTTGCGGTTTGGTGGAATCCTAGAATCGAGTTTATGGAACAGAAGTTTGTTCTCGTGAGTCTGAGCAGTTTTGTAGCTTGAATAGATTGAGTTCAGAATTTACAACAATTTTAATCCTAAATATCCTCGATGTGTTGAAATGTTTTAATTTTAAGATATTGACATAGGGTTGATAGCGATTGAATATCTTCAAAATATGAACGTAAGAGACCATATGTCCGAAATAAAAAACCAAATAGAGCCCAAAAAAGGATAAAAAAAAGAGACCAAAAAGAACTCAAATGTGACCAACATGAATAAAAAAAATCAAACAGAAACAAGGTATACTCCAAGAGTAAGCGATTACTCAAAGAGTCAGAGAAAACTTTTTTCAGAAGACTCTTCTAAGCATTTCATTGGGGAATCCAAATTCTCCAAAATTGGTTCCAACAGTTTATCCAGTGGTTATTTCACGTATTTTCCAAGGAAGTTTTCTTTTATCTCCCTTCAGAAATTCTTTAAGAATACTACCAGAAATTTCCTAAAGATGTCTTCATGAATTATTCCTGATAATTCATCAAAGATTTTTGCTAAATCTCATGAAAAATCTTCCAGGAAAATATCCAGCAGTTCTGCCAATTTTTGTCCAGAATGGGTTCACGATTTTAACTAAAAATTTTCGAATGATACGTCCAAGAATCATCCCATACATTCCAAGTGGACTTATTTTCCGATATTTCTCTATCAATTCGTTTAGAAATACTTCCAGATGTTCCCCAAGAAATTTATTCAGAAATTCCTCCGGGAATTCGTCAAGGAAATTTTTCATAAATTATAGGAAAATTTCTAAAGGGTCCTTTAAATGAATCTTTTATGAAACTTTTCAAGAAATACCTGATGAACTCTTGCAATTTACAAAAATTGAAGATATTGCTGTTGCATTTCCATGGAAAATCAACTAAAAAAATTACTCGAAAATTTTTCGGAGTTTGCTGCAGTAGTACACTTTGGATAAATAGTCATAAATTCCGTAAATAAATCATTTTAAGAAAGCCCTGGTGGAACTCAATGAGAAAAGATTGAATGAGTTTATCGACACATCCTTGAAGAATTTCTGTTGTTCTTAACTTATCATGTTCTAAAAAATTTTCTGGAATGGTTTTAAAGGATTTTTGGAAATAATCCCTCCACGTATTTTTGGCGCAATTCCTGGAATACTCTGGAAGAAATTTTCATTCTTTTGAACCTGTAGAAACTGCTCTTGAAATTTTTTGAAAAATCTCCGTAGGAACTCAAGAGTTTTTACAAAAGGTCTGCTCACCACAGAACTGGAAGAAATCGTTCGATACTTCCTATTAGAAAGATTGCTGTTCTGAACGTATTCTTTAAAAACTCCTCGGATGAGTTTCATTAGATTTCTTTTAGAAATATATTTCCTGGTAAACTTCCTCACACTTACTTTGGAATGTCGAATCCCATCTTATATTAACCAATATTTGCAAACCCAAGTATTCGTCAAACAAATTTCATGAAATCTCAGGAAACAAATGTTGAGTATAAGTAAATCGTGCTTCGTTACTAAGCAACATGCACTGAGCTGAAAATACTTAAGATTTCTATAAATCATTACTGATGAACCAGTCTAATTATTCACTAATACAACTGCTCCGCAAAAATTTTTCGATAACCTCCATTAGGCGACTACCCACAAAATCTCTGGAGTAATTCCTGTAGGTATCATCAGAGAATCTCCTGAACGATAATTTTAGAGGAAATCTTGAAGAGGCATAAATTCCTGAAGAAATTACTGCTTTCCCTTTTTTAATTTTGAACATGATCCTCTTAAAGTGGATGAAAGAATTACGGAATGAATACTTGATTAACTTCAGATGATGAAGACTAGTTTTTTAAACAAGCTCTGGAGGAATTCCTGAAAGTTTCACCGGAGAAGAGGGATTTTAAAATTGATATCGAGCTATGGAGAGAAATTAAGCTCTCACGTGATATCGACTTATAAAGAAGCCCCAAATGAACCTCTATCCATGGACAACTAACTTGAGAACTTATTCGTGAATTACTGCTGCTCGAGTCTGCTTCCCTGTAAATCCCTAGATGAAATGCAGTAGAATATCTAGATAAATTGATTCAATATAGTCCTGAGGGAACTTCATGAGAATGAATTTACTGATACGTCCGTGAGGAATTACTGTAACTAATTGACTAGCTATTTACTGGCAAAATTCCTAGGAAAACGGAAAGAATCCCTGTTGTTATTTCTGGAGAAATTCCTGAGATATTCTGAGCAGAATATTAAAAAGAATCTGCTTAAAAAAAAACTAGGATTTCTTTTATAAATAAAGGGTATCCACGACAAAATTGCCACTCACAAAATTGATTCGCAAAATTCGAGTTTTCATCCGATTGCCATCAAATTTTCAGGGATTGAAAAATAACTATTAAACTTCATTTTACCATTTTACTCGTATTTTATTAACAGTCCATACCCAAATGCCCGCACCTTGGCCTTAACCCCGGCCATAAGATTCTGCACAACCTGTGAATCAACCGTTTTTTGCATGTATACCCATACTTTCTTCAATTCCTCGACTGTCTTCACTACCTTAGGTCGTTTAAGAAGGTGCTGCTTCATAATCGCCCAGTACTTCTCGATGGGGTGGAGCTCCGGAGTGTTGGGAGGGTTTAACGTTTTCGGCACGAAATTGACCATATTGTCCGCATACCACTTCAGCACGTCCTTGGAGTAGTGGCATGAGGCCAAATCCGGCCAGATGATTGTTGGGACGTTATGGGCCTTCAGGAGAGGAAGCAGCCGCTTCTGGAGGCACTCTTTCATGTACACCTGTTCGTTCATCGTGTCCTGGGTCACGAAAGGTGCACTCCGCTTCCCGCACGTGCAGATGGCTTGCCAAACCAGAAATTTCTTCGCAAATTTGGACATCTTCTGAGTGCGGACATGCTCCGGAACGCTAAACTTATCCTTGGCCGTGAAAAACAGGTTGCCGGGTATCTGTTTGAAGTCGGACTTCACATATGTTTCGTCGTCCATGATGCAGCATTCAACTTTCGTCAGCATGTTGAGGTACAACTTCCTGGCACGGGTTTTGGCGGACTTCTCGTCGCGATTAGGGGCCTTTTGTACCTTGAACTTTCGAAGCCCAGCCTTAGTTTTGGCCTTCTGGACAAAACTTCGGCTTAGGTGCAGGTTCTTAGCCACATCCCGAACGGAGGCGTTCGGGTTTCGGTTGAAGGCCACAACTACGCGGTTGTGATTTTTGGTGTTGTACGGAATACTTTTTCCTTCACTTCTGGGCTTCCAATCGGTGGTCAATCGTTCCTCGAGCCGCTCAATCACTCGCGACACCGTGGAATTCGCGATTCCCAACGTTTTAGCGATAGCAGGGTGTCGACTCAATTTTGAAAATAAAATTCCCTGACTTTCCCTGACCTTCCAGTCGTTTTCCAGAAAAATTCCAGGCCAATCAATTGGTTAATTTGTACGATTTGTACAAGAAGATAAATATCCGTTAATTTGCATGATGTTATAGATCGTATGAATAAACTGAACAAAAGCTATTACTTTACTGAAATATATTTGTCAGATAATGTTTTTAGCGTTCATTCTAGTTGATATGTTAAAATTGAGTAATTGTTGGCGCGACAGTCGGAACTGGTAACCCTATACATAGCTCAGCTGAAATAATAGATCTGTTGAAGAAGAGACAGTCTGTAAGAAGTTGAATTCGAGAAGGATTGTTTGGAAAGCAGCTTCATTACGATTAGTTGTTAGACGTTTTGAAACCTAGCGGATAGAAACACTGAAATTTGTAAGTAGATATGCAGTAATTTTAAGCTATAATATAACAATAAATCTATTTAGTTTAAGCTGATCAAAATAAAACGGCCTTTCGATCTGCTACAAGAAATCAGTGTCGTGATTGAATCACTCCCAGCACCTCAACAGTAATTGATCTAAGGTGTGCTTTTACGATCATCCACAATGCTGTCTAAGTGTAAGAAATTTAACCTATTATGGCTATTACTTATTCCAGGTAAAATTCTAGCCATTGCCGAATAACTTTTTTGGAGAATGGCTTCAAGAAGTTCCACATAGATTTCTCAGAAATTCCTCTTGAAATTCCTAAACATATTTTTACAGATATTTCTTCAATACTTCTCCATGTCGATTTTCCTTAGAAGCTCCTTATCTCCATTGTTTTCTAAAAATTGTTAGAGTATTTATTTCAATCTTGAATTTCTCCAAGAATAGAATATGGATTTTTTAGGGTTATTTCAAGAACACGTCTAAAGATATTTTTCAGGAATCACATAGAGTTTTTCCCAAAACGCTTTCATTTCTTTTCTTAGAATATTTTCAATAATGCTTCACGATGATTAGTTACAAGTATTTTTTTAGTTAATATTTTGGGAGTCCGATCTGATCCGACTTGGTTCACTAGATTTCTGCTCTTGAAAATTTGAGGTGTGGCTTTGTTGTATCATCAATTTAAAGTGATTATAAACAAAGCCAAATTTCGAATTTTCAAGCTCACAGATCTATAAAACCTGATAACCGTTCGCGTTGAAAATTTGATAGGTTGGTTGCATTCTGGAATGCTCAAGCGATCAAATTTTCAGTTTAGAGCGCTGTTTGGTTCTTTAGACTAGTGTAATTCGAGGTATGGCTTCGTATTATAATCATCTTGACGGAATGCATCCAGGGATTGAATTATGCGCTAATGATTAGTGTTCAGATGCTCCTCTTGAATTTGTCGTGCCTTCAGCAACGGTCCGAAGAACTCCTCTAAGAATTATTTTATAATCTTCAAGTAATCTCACAAAATGTCACGAGCTTATTGAATAGGTAGATGAAAAAACCGAATTTAGTACTATACCATTTAATTCCACTAGAGTTTGTATCCTTTGACAGATACGCGTATTTCGACGTCAACTGTAAGGCCGTCTTCAGTGTCGTGTACTAGTCTCGACTTCAGATTATTTCAAACAATCAGTGGCAATTCCCTAACCTCAAATCTACCTGTTCCACGATTAGAAATTCTTGAATTTCAGCAACAAATTTGCATGTAATGAGTAGAGATTTGTTGGAAAGGACGATTTCAATAATTAACTTTTAGATTTATAATCTAAATTTGCCGAAATAGTCATTTTTAGAGTCGTAGAACAGGTAGAAAGTGAGGTTACGAGTCGCCACTGCAAACAATATTTCTAAAATTTCTGCTTTTCTAAAATGTTCTGGAGAATTTCCTGGATATACTCTAAGTAAAAAAACTGGTCATATCTATGAGACAGCTCCTGATAAAAATCCTGAAGAAAGCTGGTATTATCTGAACAAACAATTTTCAGAAACAACTTGAAAAAAAAATAAACAAGAAATATCCTGTCCATATCCTGATATCTGAAACATCCGTATTTTCGACAAAATTTTAGTTTTTTTTTTTTATTTATTTTCTCGTGCTGCAATTTTACATCGAATATAATAAAAGTGAAACTGTCCAGAACATTAAACCGAAAAATTGTACCATCATCGGGACCACAAATCCAGAAAACCAAACAGTGTTAAGAGCTGAACAATTGATCGATTGATCACCACCAGGCAGTAAACAATTTTTTTTCAAATAAATTATTGTTTTATTCATCAGATTTATGCTCTTGGATTATCGAGATCATAGGCTTTTATTCATCATCACTCAAATACGAGAATCCTTATTGTTTTTTCTTTATACTTAGTTTTTACCAGTTCTACTTAACATAATTTGATGGATTGGGCTCCATTTTTTTCAAGATTTTGAGCGAATGCGCCGAACTAGGCATTGAGTTGATCTAGGAAACTTAACAACAAAATATTTTTAAAGCAATCCACGTCAATTTCAATGAAGTAGTTCGGAGAGTACTGTTGATGCTTTTTAATTCAGAAAAATTGAATTCTGAGGATAAATACAAGCAGTAAAGTACAGTTTACTCTATTATGCATAAGATTATTTCCTCAATGGTTAACTGGTATTTTAAAAGATTGATTACCCTTTTTATTCCATATATCGTATTGCTGACTTAGCCTGAGCAATAACTTTCCAGACAATCAACTCGTTTGATGTTTTTTCCCTGACCTCAAGTGAAATTCCCTGACTTTCCCTGACCTTCCAGGTCAAAAATTTAATTCCCTGACATTCCCTGACTTTCCAGGTTTTTCCAGGTAGTCGACACCCTGGATAGAACGATGCAAGAGATCCTCGTTCTCGTGATGAATGCGCAAGATTTTATCACGCATGAGCTGTTCTTTCGACTCCATTTCCGCGAGTTTTGATCACAGGACTTTAAAACTTGCAGGATGTAAATAATGCACTATGAACTAAATCCACCCAATTTTTTATTAAATTCTACCCAACGGTTAAAAAGTTAGAGCAATTTCATAGTGTGAAAATTTCATCGTGGACACCCTTTACCTACATGTTTTTTTTAATGAATTCCTTCAATTATTTCTAAGTAATATCTTGTGGGCTTCGTGGCTTTGCGGTTAGCGGCGTCAGTCGTTTAGGCGTATTGTGCCAAGGGATGTAGATTCGATTCCCGCTCCAGTCGGTGAAAACTTTTCGTCAAACGAAAAATTCATCGCTGGGCTACTGGGTGTTTCGTGTTGTCCGTTGCCTAATGTTAGTTTTTTTTTTTTTTTAATTTCTTTATTAGTATCATTCCAAACATTACATTCATTATTTCTTATATCTAGGTGTTCTGTGTTATTAGACAACACTATCATCCTAATTTGGTAAAACAAATCTAAGATTTTATTAACATTTTGTTAACAACGTATTACATTTCATTTGCCGTAGCAGTTCAGATTTTTTACAGGTGGGTTGATTTCACTTGCTTATAAGAGAAAAAAAAAAAGTTTTTAATATACTTAACCTAACTTAACCTAATCATATAACGCATTAATCGTGGCAATAGAAGATTGTAACGATTTTTGCCTGAAATTATTGATTATTTTATTTGACATTTGTTCCAATGTTTCAACATTGGATATCCTATGTAACTCATTGGTACTATACCAGGGAGGAAGCCTCAGAATCATTTTCAAAATTTTATTTTGAATTCTCTGCAGAGCTTTCTTCCTGGTATTACAACAGCTAGTCCATATTGTTACAGCATACAACATGGCTGGCCTGAAAATTTGTTTGAATATCAAAAGCTTGTTCTTAAGACAAAGTTTTGATTTTCTATTAATAAGGGGATAGAGACATTTTACATATTTGTTACATTTGGCTTGAATGCCCTCAATGTGATTTTTGAAAGTTAAATTCTTATCTAGCATGAGTCCTAGATACTTAACTTCATCTGACCAATTTATTGGAACCCCTCTCATCGTGACAACATGTCTACTTGAAGGTTTCAAATAAAGAGCTTTTGGTTTATGTGGGAATATTATTAGTTGAGTTTTGGAAGCATTAGGAGAAATCTTCCATTTTTGCAAGTATGAAGAAAAAATATCCAAACTTTTTTGCAATCGACTACAGATGACACGCAGGCTTCGTCCTTTGGCGGAGAGGCCTGTGTCATCCGCAAACAAAGATTTTTGACATCCCTGAGGTAACTCAGGTAAGTCAGATGTGAAAATATTGTATAATATTGGTCCCAAGATGCTGCCTTGGGGAACACCAGCTCTTACAGGAAGTCTTTCAGATCTGGAGTTCTGATAATTAACCTGAAGTGTACGATTTGACAGATAACTTTGAATTATTCTAACAATGTATGTTGGAAAATTAAAATTTTTCAATTTTACAATCAAACCTTCATGCCAAACACTGTCGAATGCTTTTTCTATGTCTAGAAGAGCAAGACCAGTAGAGTAGCCTTCAGATTTGTTGGAACGGATCAAATTTGTTACACGTAAAAGTTGATGAGTGGTCGAATGTCCATGGCGGAATCCGAACTGTTCATTGGCAAAAATTGAATTTTCGTTGATGTGGGCCATCATTCTGTTCAAAATAACCTTTTCAAAAAGTTTACTGATGGAGGAAAGCAAACTGATTGGACGATAGCTAGAAGCTTCTGCAGGATTTTTGTCTGGTTTTAAAATTGGAACAACCTTAGCATTTTTCCATTTGTCAGGAAAATATGCTAATTGAAAACATTTGTTAAATATATCAACTAAAAATGATAAGCTACTTTCTGGAAGTTTCTTGATGAGGATGTAGAAAATTCCATCATCGCCAGGAGCTTTCATATTTTTGAATTTTTTAATAATAGTTCTCACTTCTTCCAAATCAGTCTCCCAGGCATTTTCGAAAACGTTCTCTTGATTGAGAATATTTTCGAACTCCTGAGTAACTTCATTTTCAATTGGACTAGTAAGTCCTAAATTAAAATTGTGCGCACTTTCAAACTGCATAGCAAGTTTTTGAGCTTTTTCGCAATTAGTTAGTAATAATTTGTTTTCCTCTTTCAATGCCGGTATAGGCTTCTGAGGTTTTTTCAAGATTTTAGATAATTTCCAAAAGGGCTTAGAGCCGGGGTCCAATTGAGAAATTTTATTTTCAAAATTTTTGTTTCTTAAATCTGCAAAACGTTTCTTGATTTCTTTCTGCAAATCCTGCCATATAATTTTCATAGCAGGATCACGAGTGCGTTGAAATTGCCTTCTCCTCACGTTTTTAAGACGGATCAAGAGTTTAAGATCATCGTCTATAATCACGGATTCAAATTTTACTTCACATTTTGGAATTGCAATGTTCCTGGCTTCAACAATGGAATTTGTTAAAGTTTCAAGAGCATTGTCAATATCAATTTTAGTTTCTAAAGAAATGTTAACATCAAGATTGGGGCCCAAATAGCCGTAGTGGTAAACGCACAGCTATTCAGCAAGACCAAGCTGAGGGTCGTGGGTTTGAATCCCACTGGTCGAGGATCTTTCCGGGTTGGAAATTTTCTGGACTTCCCAGGGCATAGAGTATCTTCGTACCTGCCACACGATATACACATGCAAAAATGGTCAATTGGCATAGAAAGCTCTCAGTTAATAACTGTGGAAGTGCTCATAAGAACATGCTGAGAAGCAGGCTTTGTCCCAGTTGGGACGTAACGCCAGAAAAAAGAAAAAGAACATCAAGATTAGAGTCAACATACGTTTCATATATATTCCAGTCGGCTCGTAAATAATTGAAAGTGGAGCTGATAGGATTGAGAATCGCTTCATGCGATATTTGAAATGTAACAGGGACATGATCAGAATCAAAATCAGCATGAGTAACTAATTGGCTACAAAGATGACTAGAGTCGGTTAAGACCAAGTCAATCGTAGATGGATTTCTAGAAGAGGAAAAACATGTAGGGCTATCAGGGTATTGAATTGAGAAATATCCTGAAGAGCACTCATCAAATAAAATTCTGCCGTTGGAATTACTTTGAGAATTATTCCATGACCGATGTTTGGCATTAAAGTCACCAATGACAAAAAATTTTGACTTATTGCGAGTCAATTTTCGCAAGTCAGTTTGAAGCCAATTAACTTGCTGTCCAGAGCATTGAAAAGGCAAATAGGCAGCTATGAAAGTATATTTACCAAACTGTGTTTCAACAGAAACACCTAAAGTTTCAAAAACTTTAGTTTCAAATGATGAAAACAGTTGATGCTTTATACGCCTATGAATGATGATTGCAACTCCCCCACATGCCCCATCAAGTCGATCATTACGATAAACAAAAAAGTTAGGATCTTTTTTAAATTTGGATCTAGGTTTTAAATAAGTTTCGGTAATAACTGCTATATGCACTTTATTAGCTGTAAGAAAATTAAACAGCTCGTCCTCTTTACCATTCAGAGAACGAGCATTCCAATTTAAAATATTTAAATTGTTATTTGGATCCATTATTGCCTAATGTTAGTGATCGTTCAGTCTGTGCAGCCTATATGCTGAAGACGGTGTAAATTGTCTTTTTAAAAAAAAAATCTTCTGATTTTTTTTTTTCTTGAGGACTTTCTTGTGCAACTTCTTGAAGAATCTTTAAGACTTTCTGAAGAAATCTCTAGATTTATTCCTTAAGGTATCCTTAGAGAAATTCCTGAACGACAATTATAGAGGATATCAAAAAAAAATCAGAGGAGCAATTCTTGGAGAAATTATTGCTTAGAATCTTGAACTTAAACGGAAGTTTTTGGACGACATCGTTGCGAAATCGCTGGAAGATTTACGGGAGAAATTACTGTACAACTTCGGATTTTTTAGATAAATTTGTGAAATAATATTTGAAGAAAATCTTGAAAACATTACTGATGCAATTTTTAAAGCAATATATGGAATTATTCATATAAAAATTCCAGATTGAGTTCCTGGGGTTATCTTGATCAACATTCTTGAAGGAATTCCTTTAAGCAAACCTGCCCAACCTTTTTGAATTGCGTGCCGGGCCAAACTATTTTTAAATGCAACAGTTTATTTTTTTTTTTTTGGTAAATTCAAATAACAGTAAAACATTTACTAGAATAATTGTATGCTTCTATGACAATCTTGTCGAAGATTCTGTGAGAATGTTGTTCATGATGACGTCGAAATCCACCACAGGATTATTTTAAAACATCCAACCTGAAATTTGTATGAATGTTGTCCTGGATTTCATAAAAATAAAACATTCTTAGAATTATCTTAGAGATTGTCATTGGATTCTGTGAGACTCTCATCTAGTATTATTTGAAAATCCTCTCCAGGATTAAATAAGAATGAATTCCCGGGTTTTGCGAGGATCCTGTAAAAAATTGTCCTTAGAAACTCCATCCAAAACTCAGTTTAAAATCATGTTCTTCAATCTAAAGAAGTTTGTCCTGCTCAGAATTCTGTAAACAAATCATTAAAGATTGTATGAGGATAATGTCGTGGATTCGGTAATAATCCTGGCTAGGATTCTGTGACTAAGGATTTTGTGGAATCTTGCTTTATATTTGGTGAGAATTCTGTCCAACTTTTCCGTGAAATTTATGTGAGAGACCTGTGTCAATTTTTATGAGTTTTTTGAATCTACCTCTAGATCTGCACGAATAAAAATCTGATCCGCACACCATGATTTACAAATCATGAAATTCATAAATTGGTTAGGTCATAGTATCAGGATCACAAATCATGGTTCCTGGAGTCATAATCATGATTCCTCATAAGCGTAACATCCAGTGGGAAAACACTAAGCGGCGCACTTTGCTTCATCTAATTCGTGTCGATCACTCTTGATTCAAGATGACGAAGCGGTTGAGTGGTAGAGTACGTGGCTCACAATCGGAAGGTGCTTGGCTCGGATCTCAATGTATGCTATTTTTACCTTATTTTTATTTTGTCGATCATAAACGGATGCGCGACTCAGCATTTTCGGAATTTGAATCATGATTCTGAGCAATCAGCTACAAAAACCTAACGCGTGTGTTGCGTTACGGCAATCTGACTCATGATAGCATGAGTCTAAATCATGGTGTATTTTCATAAGACGAAAACACGCTGGAATCATGATATCATGAGTCATAATCTTGTTTTTGGATTCTGATTTCTACCCGTGTGCTTAATATTTGTTATAATCATTCTTCTGTAGACGAATTTCATCCAAAACGAGTTTAAAAAATTGAAATCGTGCTCGAAGATCTTCGATTTGGATTAAATTTTGCACATGCTTTCGGTATGGTAGAATAAGCGAATGTTCTGGTGTGGTAGAAAATTCGATCATATTGACTCAAGAATAACTTTTTAAACTGACCTGTAAGTTTTTGCTTGCAATTCATTCGAAAAAAAATTTTATCTCCGAAACTGTTAATTTTACAAAAATGTTGTTTGAAGATGTTTTAGTGAATCGTTTGAACTGCAAGTAAAAAATAAACACTGAATTTTTTTTATGAAAATTTCAGAAATAAAACCTAAATTTTAAATTACACAACAACTCCATTTTTAATATTTTTTAAATTTTCACCGTAAAATCTGAATAGGAAACAGATGTTTAAGACTAAGTTTCATTTTGGAGAAATTTTTAATAAAAAAGTTTTCCTAAAAACAAAGTTTGATCGATTTTCATAATTCTGTTTTTTTTTTTGGCCAAAAAAAAACATTCTGATAGTGCAAAAAGAAACTTGAAATTATTTGAATCAAGTTTAATTCAAAAATCATAATAATTAACTAATAAAATATGCTATTTTTATTGGTTATTCGCGATTCTCCATCAAGAAAAATAAGTGAGTTGAGATATATATGGTCTATACTCTTGAAAACGTGTTGTTCTTGATGGAGAATCGCGAACAAATAAAATAGCCAATGGCCAATTTTATTATTTAATTAATAATATTTTGCATTGATCTTGATATAATTAAAAAAATATTACTCTTCAAAAAGTGATCATGATAATCATTATTGTTTCAAATAATTTTATGATCATCCGAACGTATTAATTTTGACAAAAAAACAACATTTTGAAAATCGACCAAAAGTTGTTCTCAGAATAACTGTGTTATTAAAAATGTCTCTAGCTTGAAACTTTGTCTCAAAAATCTGCTTTCTATCAAGATTCTATGGTGAAAATTTAAAAATAGTAAAAATGGTGTTTTGTGTAATATAAACATTAAGTTTTATTTTTGAAATTTTCCATGAAAAAAATAAATATTTTCAGTGTATATTTATTATTTTGTAATCCGGCCTTAAACTTTTTGTCGACAACATTTGTTCGAACTTTTTTTCTGCTTAATTCATTTAGAGTAAGGTGGGGCAAAAGTTCAACCTTAGTGATATAATCAAACTTTCCAGGAAAACAATAGCAGTTTAAACAAAACAAATACCATACAGTGAATTTTCAACATATTGGCTTTAATTTTGCTGAACAAACATGTGTCAAAATATTTACCCATTTTTAGTTATAACAGTTTCAAAATTGATTGTCTTATTCGAACTTTTGCCCCACCGGTGGGGCAAGAGTTCGAATCTAGTGTGGGGCAAAAGTTCGCTGGCTAAAACACAAAATATCGATCCTTTGATGACAGGCATACTTTACACCAGCCGTAAACTTAAATTTGACGAAAAATACACACTAAATTTTCATCAAAAAATTTCCCAAAACCGGGTTGATTGTAATATACTCAAAAATAGCAGTTTTTCGCAAAACTAGGTGGATATGTAAAATTTTGGTGACAGTTTTCACACGATCAGACAAATTTAACTAAATTTGAAGATAATATGTGGATTTTAGGCAATTTGCAAATTTTTCCGTGATTTTATACAAAGGTCGAACTTTTGCCCGCTGATTCGAACTTTTGCCCCACTATAGGCCAAAAATTGTTTTCTAGCATTTATGCAAAAACTAACACACCTCAAAGCAACCTTATGATAGGCCTAGAAACGCCCTTACCTAAAATATTGAAAAAGATTTTGTCTTCAATTGGTTCCATGCAACGAAAGTTCGACCAAAAATTACAATAAATACGTCAAAAAATAACAAATAGCCATAACTTTTCCAAATCTCAATCGATTTTTATGATATTTGGATTGAAAGTCTCTTACTTGAATAGCATTTGAACCACCATGACATTTATAAGATTCGTTTTGAATTGAGCTAGAAATTTTAAAAAGAAACTCTTACCCCACTCGAACTTTTGCCCCACTTTACTCTATTATTGAGGAAAGTTATTGAAGAGATTTCTTGTATTTATTCCCAAAAAAAATAGCTATAGCGTTTTCAATAATTTAAGAAAGCATGCAAATTTAGAAGAATCCAAAAAACTTAAGGAAAACATCTTCAAAATAAATTAACTTAAAGTTGAGTATCTTACACACTGTGCGAATCTCGATTTCCCGATTTTAACCGAGACTCAGCTAACAAATTGTCCAGTTGCTTAGCAACGAAGCACGATTTACTGATAAACGGCTTTTATTTGCTGAGATCCCAGTTAATTAATTTGCCGACTAGTCGGCTGTGCAGACAATGTTTTTTTTTATTATTAAGGTGAAGATGAATCGAAGCCAAACCTCTAATTTTCAAGAGCACAAATCTGGAGAACCAAACATCCGTTTAAGCTGAAAACTTAATCGATTTGTCACTAGCTGTTGGTGACCAATCGATTAAGTTTTTAGCTTAAACGGGTGTTCGGTTCTCCAAATTTGTGCTTTTGAAAATTTAAACTTTGGCTTCGATTCATATTCACCTTAATATCAAGTTGGAAGTGCAACAGAAAGGCTAGATATGAGATGGGTCTTAAAGCTTTTTGCGGGCCGTACGTTGGGCAGGCCTGACTTAGAAAGTCTTTATAAATTACTAAATGAGCCCACGAAGAAAACTTCAGAGTAATGCTTTAAGGAAGTGGACGAATATGATTTCTGATTGAATAAATGAAATAAATGTCATGAGTGATACCTTTCGGATTTACCAAAATAAAGAATCCTTAGAAATGTCCATAGAGAAATTACAAGCCAGATTCTCTGAAATTTCCTAATGAATTCTCCTAATTGTGGATCATGTTTGGATTATTTTTGTTTTCCTCGTTTCTGATTAGTCTCTTTTTGATTCCTTTTTGGTATCTTATTTTTCAATCATGAGGTCTCTACAGATCCTAATTTTGAAACACTCAGTGGCTACCAGCCCTATTGTAGGTTGTTCGACATACACTGAGGCAAAAATACTTAGGTTTTCCATAAATCAATACTTATGAACCAGCCAAATTATGGTTTCATTGAACGCTTAAACATTTCGAAAATGGGATCATAAGTTTCATAAGTGAGAGCTTTGAATTCTTTAACAACAATTACTTGAAATAATTATCATAGCAATTGCTAGAAGAACTACTCCGCTTTCGATGTTGGCTACAAGTTAATCGAAAATCGATCACATGTTATCAAAACATGTCAATTTTTGAGCGCGCCTGAAATAAAAGGCGAACAATATTATCGATTGATAATTCGAATTAAGATTTAATCATTGCGCTTATTACCGAATTTCATTGATTGACTTATGAAATTTAATACTAAATTTCTTCACCAAAATCATAAGTTAAACTTTAAAGTTTCAACAATAATCGTTGTGGCGCCAAATCATAATTATTTCTTAAGAAAATGTTAAGTTTTTTTGCCTCAGTGTATGGTTTCTAGTTGATGTCGGATTGGCTTTTCAGTCTTGGAAAAACTAAGAACTGCTATTTTATTTTGTCCAACGTTTCGGTCCATTTGGCCCCTTCTTCAGGGACTCAATTGTTACAGTTATTTTTTTGACAAAAGAACTGCAACAATTGAGTCCCTGAAGTAGGTTCAAAATTTACCGAAACGTAGGACAAAATAAAATAACAGTTTTTAATTTTATCAAAACTAAAACGCCAATCAGACATCAGCTACAAGCCCTGGAATTAAGTTATTTTATTTAAAAAGAAAGAAATGGGCACCCTTAATTGTGTTTAACTAAACAGAATTAGTCATCCTTTATAAATTCAGCATAATCAAAAATGCTGTTGAGGGATCAAGAAAAAAATATCGGGAGTCGTGAGTTCGATTCTCACTGAGAAGACGTGTAACTTTTTCGCAAATCTTCACATCACTTTGTCCATCTAATCCAATTGCAAATTATATGTAATGTTTAGCTTTTCAGTAGTTGTTAAAAAAATATCGTTTTAGTTGAAACTTGGGAAAAATGCCTTCGAGGGGATTTTGCTGTACCAAATATCGAACAAGATTTTGCGTAGAGAAATTGAAAGAAATAAATAATTTTATTAGACCATATTGGAGAGACTTTGCAAATCTTCAATTTCAAATTGAGACTTTTTAAAGACTTGAAAAGAGACCTGCATCCATCGCGATGACTTATCTTTCCTCAACTTGCTGATCTGTTCATTGTATGGAAGCAATGTAATTAGTTTCTATTTATTTTATGAAACTCAAATAATAATATAATCCATTTTGAAATGACCTACTTTGCTTCGAAATAACTATGTTTGCAATCTAAAGTGAGAATTATGTACCATACACATGTGAAACTCTAAAACAGATGCTGTTGTGGCTTTCCCACATTCGACACCATCCAACCATGTGAGTAAGACACGCCTTAGATTCGCCCTCAGAAAGCGCCGTCTAGCCCGGATTCACTTTGAAAATCATTAGCATTTTATAATTGAATTAAAACTATTTTACGACACAAACCGCTCGGACACTCTTCCGGAACGCGATGACCACGACAACTATCCCGACGACAGCCGCCTGGTCGGGAAATTCATACGAAACAATTTTTAATCATCCCCCTCCCCCCACAAATTCCTCTCCCGTAATCCACCCGTAGTACAATTTTCGTAAATTTGCCATCGGTCGGCAAAACCTAATGAGATGAAAAGCATGCCACCGTGTAGGAACGGAACTACACCTTTGCACATCATCACCTGCCGGACCCGTATGTCCGGAGGGGGTGTGTGGCAACGTGCGAAACGTTTTGCACCCAGGAAATGAATTGTTTAATTTCCATGATTCGGAAAACCACAACCTCAATCGTCGCTTCCGACAATTTTGACCGGCTTCAATCCGACTCCCATCCCGTCATCCAGATCGGACGCACTATGGAGGATTTGACGAAACTAGCTAGTTAAAAATTATTTAAAAAATTTGCTCATATTTTTAAATAATGTTCTGCACATGAATAATTAATAATTGGGGAATAATGTCGTACATAGTTGGCATTTTCTTATTCGTGTTTTGAGTGGCAGTTACTATGATAATTTATGCCCAAGAAAGTCTTGGAAATTTCCATTATAAAAAGATCCTAGACTGACTGGGAATCGAACCCAGATACCTTCAGCATGGCTTTGCTTTGTAGCAATTGTCATTGGTTGATACTAACTGCCCATAAATAGCGAAAAAACGTCTCGAAGCACTTTTGGCCACCTTCATTGTCCAAATACCCCACAGTGCGACGCTTGAGCTTGAGTTGTACTGCTGCGGATCACATCCCAATCCGTCCGTAGAGGAAAATAATCGGAATCGACGGCCCGGATTCGAGCTTTGACCTGTGTGTGTGTCTGCTGCGAGCCGTAGGCTTTCGGGTCATTATTATTCATCCCTCATAAAACCCCATTTACCCACATACACACGGCGACACCCTTAAAGCCAGCCAGAGTGCTCGTGAGAGGGTGAAAAAGTGCGAGAGGCGTTTGCGGTTGACGCGAGTTGGATGAACGCAGCTCATCACAAATTCACCGCCCCGGAGATGGAGAAGCGCAATGATTTTGCGACCTCCGAAATGCCGAATTCGACGGGATTTTTGAGGATGCCAAAAAAAAGATGGTATCTTTGAGGCGAAATCGCGGAACACAAAACGGCTGGCTGTGCCAGAAATTTGGAGATAAGGGAATTCCCCCGCTGGTAATATATGTACATATTTGCGGAGGATTATGCATCGCGAATTTCAAACGGACGTTTGAGTACACAATCAAATAAAACACGCGGGCGCAATCGGAATTTGAGCGCGGTTCCGGTGAATAAGTATTTTCAGCGATTTGTTAATTGTGTCGATCAAAAAGGTGGAAGTGTTTCGTGGATCTGGGGATTTTTTTTATTATCGTACAAATTGGGCCGAAGGGTCTCAGATTTTCATGAAATTTTTTCCACAAGCAGGGCTCATGGATATATGAATAAAAAAAAATTGAGAAAAATTCAGGGTCGCCTATTTTTCCGGAAAACTCAGGTGGAAATTTTTTGTTTTCCCTTGACACTACTTACTTTGAAAAATCATAACTCAAGAACGAAGCATCGTAGAAACAAAGTTTTTATATGAAAATTTAAGCAAATTTTCTCAAAAATCCAAAAAAAATATGAACTGGAAAAAGTTTTCCACAAAATTTTCCACCGTTGGGAAATTTCGTAAAGAAAAGCCGGAAAAACTATGCCCGAACTCGTGGAAAATTTTCAAAAAAATATTTTCGAGAAGGTAATTTTATAAGCTTTAATCACTGAAATTTTTGGAATGCACTTCTTTTTCGTTTTTGAGTTATGGCCAATTTTGTGAAAAATGTCCAGATGTGCCATATAAGACTTTTCTTTGAAAAATCATAACTCCAGAACGAAACATTGTAGAAACAAAGTTTTTATATGAAAATTTAAGCAAATTTTCTCAGAAATCCAAAAAAATATGAACTGGAAAAAGTTTTCCACAAACTTTTCCACCGTTAGGGAAATTCATAAAGAAAAGCTGGAAAATCTATGCCCGAACTCGCGGAAAATTTTTAATAAAATATTTTTGAGAAGGTAATTTTATAAACTTCAATTCTAGTAACTTTTAGGATGTACTTTTTTTATGTTCCTGAGTTATGGTCAATTTTGTGAAAAATGACCATATTAGCCTTTTCTTTGAAAACCCATATTTCAATCGAAGCATCAGAAAAACAAGGTTTTTTTTATCAAAGCAATTGCAAATTTTCTATAAGATCTGAAAGAAATGATATGGGATTGGTTTTAATGAAGTATAAGTCGGATTGGATTATATTTTTCATGAAACATTACACCGTTAAGCAAAGCTGAAGAAACTGTTTCTTTTCCATTCCAAGGGGTTCTTTCTTTTCTATGGAACAAATAAGATTCTTTTTATATTTTTCTTTAATTTTATTTATTCAATTATTCAGTACATAACTTACATTTTATCTAAAAACTATCTATTTTTTCAACCGGGAAGATTGCCTTTGGTTGCTACCACCAGAAGATTTTCGTTTCTTTGTAGTATTAAGAACAAAGCATGCTGTATTTTCTTGGTTGTCATGTGCATCTGAGAATTCACTCGCAAAAATGCTTCGTTCGTCTTTTGGAATAAATGAATGATTTTTTTTTTTTGTTCCCGGAATTGGAACAAGGTTAGAAAATCTCTCCTGAAGTTATTTTTCAGCCTCTGAATAGTCATTTTCAGTTGCATAGATGAATTCCCAATCTTTTTTAAATTGGTCTTTCACCTTTTGCGACACAGCCCAGTCAAAAAATTGTTTGGCGTTATTAATTTTCGCTGACTTTCTAATACTAGCATCTCTAGCCATTCGCTTAATATTGCCACCGATACCATCACATGGACCTTTTCCATGTGAGGTTGGGAAAAAGTGCCATTCTGCTCTAATTTTAAAATCATTTACATGGTTGCATACATTTTTGAAATTTGATTTATTTTTGTACTGCTTAAATTTTCATATAAAAACTTTGTTTCTACAATGTTTCGTTCTTGAGTTATGATTTTTCAAAGAAAAGTCTTATATGACACATCTGGACATTTTTCACAAAATTGGCCATAACTCAAAAACGAAAAAAAAAGTGCATTCCAAAAATTTCAGTGATTAAAGCTTATAAAATTACCTTCTCGAAAATATATTTTTGAAAATTTTCAACGAGTTCGGGCATAGTTTTTCCGGCTTTTGTTTTCGAATTTTCCCAACGGTGGAAAATTTTGTGGAAAACTTTTTCCAGTTCATGTTTTTTTTGGGTTTTTGAGAAAATTTGCTTAAATTTTCATATAAAAACTTTGTTTCTACGATGCTTCGTTCTTGAGTTATGATTTTTCAAAGTAAGTAGTGTCAAGGGAAAACAAAAAAAATCCACCTGAGTTTTCCGGGAAAATAGGCGACCCTGAATTTTTCTAATTTTTTTTTATTCATATATCCATGAGCCCTGCCTGTTGAAAAAGATTCATAAAAATCTGAGTCCCTTCGGCCCAAACCCGTACGGTAATAAAAAAAAATCCCCATCTGCGAGTTGATTTACTTCTGGTTGGTTGGATGATGGATTTCGTTGGGAGGGCTCCTGGTAGTTAGTAAATTCATATTCTCGAAAATGATTCGTTGAATTCGGTTAATTTGATTAGCGAACGTTTTTTGTTCGAAACATGATTGTGCGATATTTGCCAGAAAACCATTCGCCAGAATGTTCCGTTCACCAGAAAACCATTTGCCAGAATGTACCATTCCCCAGAACTATTTTTCTTGTCGATTTTGATCAATTAGTTCATGATAAAACATCGCGGAATCTAAAGATGACCGTCATAATAATCGACTAGTGCCCCTGATCACAACTTCAAAAACACGACACTTGATAATAGTACCATCTCATTTTAGGCTTTTTGCTAGGGCACAGAGCGGAGACAATATTGCACTGTTATTCTACATCTCCTGCGAGATTTAAACCGTGAGCTAGTCTTTATGAAAACATTTAAGTTCCCGGAATTTGTCGTAGATTTACCAAGTAATTTGGGGTACATTAGGGTTTTGTTACTTGCTTCCGAAAAACAGTACAACAATGTCGTTTCCCCGAACAACAGTTCTGCGAATGCCAGCTCCCCGAATATCCCGTTTTTGTAAGTGGTCTAATTCCCAGAAATGTTTTTGGACTCATGATTGTCATAACTTTATACATTTCAAAATGATAAACGGTTTATATGATATGCACCCTTCTTTATTGATCAGCGTTTCTTTAAAGTTTTATCGAACACAGCATTTTTTTCTTTGTCGTTCTTTCTAGTACACCTATCTGTCACTAAAGATTGTTTTTTTTTTATCCATTTTGAACTGCATCAATTTTGAGGACGTCCATAAATCACGTGGTCGTTTAAGGGGTAGAAGGGGGTTGCTCTGTCAAAATACCACGATCCGTAAAAGTTTCGGGTCATTCTAAGGAATGGATTGTGAGGAAAAGTGTCATTCAGGTAGCTGGCGTTCTAGGCAATGACATTCGAGGGAGTGAGATTCGGGTAAAAGTAGCACAGTTGGTTTTAGTGATATGAGTCACTTAAATTGCAGTACCGTAATCCGGGGGCAAATTGATCACTATTTTTCAACTTTTTTTTGTGTGGTCCTTCGGAATTCAAATATTGTCAAATAAATTTCGCAAATATCAGTACTCCATTGATCTTCACCAGTATATGTAGTCGATATTTGACGAAAAAATATTTATATACCATGAAAAAGTATTTAAAAAGTTTTTGGGGCAAATAAGTTTTCTCCATTCATCAAAAATAGGATGTTCTTATAAATTCTACAACAGTCTTATTTGCCTTAAAGCTTCTGAAAGTTGTTATAGTGAATGAAGCTTTGGCTTGTGAGTGGAGGCATTTCATTACTTTATTGAACAGATGCCACAAATAGTTGCAACGTAATCGAAATATCGTAAATATCTAATAAACTAGTCATTAAGAAGCAACAAACTTTAAAGAACAGCTTTTGATGAAAAGAAGGGAAAATCTCTAGTGAAATTAATTAACTTATATGAGAAAAAAAGAACATTTTAATCGAAACTGAAAATCGTATGGAATTTACTATTAACTATAACACAATATATTAAGCCGGATTAAGCGCTGTCTTTTCAATTCATATTGACAAAATTACAAATGTTGATCTTTGAATGCCCAAGAAATCGAATTTTTATTTACCGTAAGGAAGTCATTTGTATTTAAATCCACACTAACCTAAACGGATATTTGAAGTTTGCTTGCTAAGTCAACTGGAGATGGTCTCCAAGGGACCATAATCTTACAGTTTTTTTAACGCTCTGGCTCGCTTATTTCTCCTACAAACTTGATTTATCTGAAGAAAAAAATGTAGGGGATGGTCGATTCTGGGGAATGGTATTTTCTGGCGAATGGTTTTCTGGCGAAAGGTACATTCGGGCAAATGGTTTTCTGGCATATGGTACTTTCTGGCGGATGTCATTCTGGCGAATAGTTTTCTGGCGAATGGTTTTCTGGCAAATATCGCACAATCCGAAACATAATTACAAATATAAATTATCAAAATAAATGGTAAGTGCAACTTCAAATGAAACAAATACTTACAAACTCATATAATTGCGCCACAACTGCTAATAAAAATTTAATTTCAACTACCAGCTTTGGTCTATTTTTAGAGACTTGGTCATTTTTTAATTCAAGTCTCCAAAAACTCTATTTTTAACGAAAAGTCTTTAAAGTCTCTATTTGAACCAGAATTATCTTTGAAGTGTTCTTCAGGAATGTGTTCGTCTTAGATTCCCAGAGGAAAAGTTTCCTGAATTGCTCTAGTAATTTCTAAAGAGATTTTTTCTGGAATACTTTTAGAGAACCTTCCAGAGATCCGTGCAGAAATTAAAGAAATAAATTCAGATGAGAAAACATTATTTGCGATTTCCGTGAAATTATTTACTCATAATCGAAACAATTCTGATCATCAGCAACCCATTTTCCTTCGGATCTGTATATCCAGCATGGCACCCGCCACTGGAGTCAACAAATATGATTGCATCAAAGTTGTAAACGAAAACAGATGGACACAGCAGTTCGCAACGCACACACGGTGGCCCGAGATCCTCTGCACTGGGTCAATTCATTTGATTTATATTGACGAATGCTGCCCCAGCCATTTCATTCTAATGCCGCCGCTGCAAAAGGTTATAAAAATGCGTTAGTCTCACTCAAACTTCAAACTCAATAAAGTGCACTACTCCCCCAATTCTGCTACCGTGTGCTATCGGCTCTTTTGAATTGGTGAGCACGGTAAAAATTGGTTTGATAAATTCGCAACAAATGTTTTTGACTTGGATGGATGAAAATCTGATTCTTAGGTCATGAAATCCAAAAATTGGTTAGATCATGATGTCATGACTACAAATCATGATTTCAGTTAAGCATAATAATAATTCTTAACATAAGCTCAACATCAACTTATTCGTATTGATCACCCACGACGAAGTGGGTGTGTAGTAGGATAGTAAGTGGCTATCTCAATCAGAAATCGGCTTTGGCAGATTTTGTGTTTTGTTTTCATTTTGTCAGGTTAACTGACAGTATTATAAATAGATCCTAAATGAGTCTACGAGTCATGATTTCATGAATTTGATTCATGATTATGTGCAATCAGCAACGAAAGCATAACGCGTGTATTGCGTTACGACAATCTAAATCATGATATCATGATTTCAAATCATGATTTTCATAACACGACAACACACTGGATTCGTGATTCATGAATCATTATCATGACTTTGAGACATACAAATAGAACTCAGTATTTGTATGATTTTACCGTGAACACCCTTTATTATTGCTGCTGCTGCTGTTGCTGATGCAATCGACTTTAACTCAACGCGCTAAGTACACACATATTTATTTTTCGCTGAATAAATAAATTGGAAAACGTTGCTTGCCCACTTGCCGCGGCCGCTTCCAGCTGGTCGATTGCGATAGGGCGGGCGCACGACGAGAGGAAAAGACATATCGAATTAAGCCGTGTGTGTTGTTGACGATGCGATGATGACGACGACGAAAAAAAAGTGCTGCACATGAGCTCGAACTGGTGCTGCTGCCTCTGATTGCATATTTGCAGGGGGAGTGGGTTTGGTACGGGAGGAGAAGGCTAAAACGTAAAAAAGTGCACTTTAACAGTGCGTCGATTCACAACTATTTAGGACTAGCAATTATTAAATTATTCCATTGCTGCTGCCGTTGCTATGGATAGCTCGGTTGCGCATTTTTTTGCCCACGTGTGGAGCATTCGAATCAGTCTAATGGTTTGCATAGTTAGATAGGACACTTGTGTGTGTAGTTTTTGCTGTGGTGATGTAAAAAACTTGAATCGGAGCTTTGCCGGTTTATATGGGTCACATACGCGCTTAGTTCAATTTAGCAAGAGGAATTTTCGAGCTTGGAATTGGAATGTGGACACTGCGGTTTTGGACAGTAGAGTAAGCTAAAAAATCCTAAATCACAGCAAAATAACAAACTCGAATGCTCAGCAACGTTTGATTAGACGTCAATTTTTATACATGTTTACAAACTTATTTAATCACTACCCAAGTACAACTGAATATAGCCAAATATTTCGAATCTGTAAAAAAAAACAATCCAAATCTTTAATGAAATTTAAGTGGAAACTAACCCTCTAATACCCAACCACGGATTGTATTTCTCTATAACCTAAAAATGCCTGGGGTTAATTTAAAATGCAATATAAAACATCGTATCTTTTATATTTTTCTGCTATCAATTTATAACTTTATAACAGAAGAAGAGCCTGGTAGTATTGAAATATTTTTTTAAACCCTTTTTCCGTTAGTTACACGGAAAATAAAAAATGCTCCAGAAAAAAAAATTTAATATGTTCAAAAGTACCGTAAAAATATGAATTTTTATTATTGCCAAAAATCAGTAATAGGGATGCTCAAAAATAAAAATTAAAAACCAAAATTCATACATTTGCAAATAAAAATAAATCATTGCCCAAAACGTGTTTAGAACGATTTTAGATAATGAAAATGATATTTAGATCGAAAATAAAAATTTGGGTATCAGAGGGTTGAATCAGGGCGTCTAGTACCTGGAAAAAAATTGCAATTATCAGGGAATTTTATTTACCCTGAAAAAAAAACTGGAATTCTCAGGGAAGATCACAATCAGGGAAATTATTTTGAGGCAGTAATTCATGGTAGCATATGTTTACGACTAAGCATGTGTCAAAGCCCAGTAAACTATTATTTGCCAGAAAATGTTCTTCCATCGAAAAAAAATCAGCTGCGCCGCTATCAAAACGCTACCTGATCTGGCCAGTAAGAATCCTTTCGAGTATGACATTTTATCGACTAACCAACACACGATTAACGTTTTCAATATCACTATATATGATCAGTGAAGGATTAACGTATCTACGGCCGGTAGCAGATTTATTCTTAGATAATTGGTCTTTATTTTTATGCAACTTTCTAAATAGTCTCGATTTTGATGGAAGGCATCTGAAGTCCAAAATAATCTCTGAAGTCTATTTTTTCCTTATCTTGCTTGATTATCTGCAAGCTAATGAAAATTTCTTCTCATATTTCTTAAGAACAGCTTCAGGAATTATCCTAGTGGTTTCTCCAAAGATTTCGTCTAAAATACTATCAGGAACTAATACAACTTTCTCTCCAGAAATTCTTCAAGAAATTCGTCTACAAATTCTTTCAGTAATTTTCAAAGGATGCGTTACTACCTCCAGTAATTTTATCAGGGATTACATTGAACAATTTTCCATAGACTATCCTAGGACTTCCTCCAGATATTTTATCACTAACTTTTTATCCCAATTCTCCAATTGTTAGGGGAAGGGGTGATAAAATGAACACCTTAATATATCCTGATGTTTCTGATAGCAAAACGAGGAATATGTATAGTTCTATCGCATAAGAAATAAATAATAAAAAATAGGAATGTTATCTAAAGCAGCAACTTTATTTTTTTTTTGTTCGAACATAAATAGCTTAATTTTCAAATATTTTTATCGCTAGTAAAAACAATGGAAATGTTCATTTTGCCTGCACTTGGTTTCAGATTTGACATTATATCATAACGATATTCACATCACTGAAAAACCTAGACCTCTGAGCCAAAAGTTACGTTAGCTCTAATTTTCAAACGTGGTTTTCTAAAATTTTAGTTTTCATTTATATTTTTCACTTCAATTGACCTCCGTATCATCCCGAACACTCTGATTTATGCTCTCTAAATCGTCCGTGTGTGACAAAAAATCATTGAAATTTGTTTTTTTCTCGGTTAAAGGCATGGTGTTCACTTTACCACTACTTTCCCTACTCTAAGAGATCTTCCAAAGACTTGCACGGATTTTTTTTTTTTTTTCAAAAAACCCTTAAAGTTTGTTTGAGATTATTTTTCCAGAAGTTGCTTTAATATTTTTCAGGAATTCCTTCTTTCAAATCCTTCAATGTTACGATTTCTACAAGAATATTCCCAAACATTCTTTCATAATTTCTCCAAAAGGATACCTATTGGAATTTCTTTCCAAAAGTGCCTGAATTCATTTACCAAAACATTTTTAAGATTACCATGCAAATATCAATATATTTTTTTTTTAATAATTAGTTTTTCGTTCGTTCGTTCGTTGAAAAATACAGTATGCTGTAAATTTGTTTAAGCGTGTATGAAGGACGTAGAAACATGATTTTGATCAAACAACAAAAATACGTATTATCGACAATTGTTGTTTGGTCGAATTTGAATCAAGATTTGAGCTGTTCCAAAACTGGTTTGACACATGTTTGTTAACCAGTTCGGATTTTACCCGCTGAAGCGGCCACCGTCTCTAGTTCCTCTCTAGTTTCTTCCAGAAATTTCTCTGGAGATTTGCACCAGGAATTTCTTCGGAGATTTCTAATAGCATTTCATCCGAGAATTGGGCGATATTCAAAACTGAAAAGGCAATAGATGACTCTTTTTCAGTGGTAGTAAAAACGAAATCCTGAAGCAAAGAAAGCACAATGGAAGATGAACTAAACACAAAAAGTTATGTATTCATATTACGCTTGATTTCTAATCACTACTTTTTCGATCCGGTTTCCTAATTGCAAGTAATTTACGTTTTTCATTATTTTCCATACGTTTTGACAGTTCACCGACTACCATTCTTCCATGCGCTTGTGTTTGAAATTTGAGAAATTTGAGAATCCAGCGTAGCGCGATCAGTGAAAGGAATACACACATCAGTGTCGCCGCTAGGCGGCCAGCACAGATAAACTGAATGTTCGAAGGATTGTTGTCTGTACTTTTTGCCACTGGCGCCAACTGTTAGCGATTAAGATCAAAATAAACAGTCGTTACCCTATTAATTCCTCTTGGGATTTTGTTCAGAAATTCTTTCGAGGATTTCCTCCAGAAGCACCACCGGAGATTTTCTCCAGGAATTCTTTTGAGTCTTTTTCAGAGATTTTTTCCGGAGATTGTTTGGAGGAATTTCTCTGAGGATGTACACCAGGAATTTCTCCGGAGATGTCCTCCAGGAATTTCTCCGAGGATTTAATCCAGAAATTATTTCAGAGAATAATTCGTACAGAAAGTTGCACAAGGAATTCCTCAGGAGATTTTCTCCGAAAATTCATCTAGAATTTTTTTTTCAAGAATTTCCTCCGGGATTTTCCCGCGAGAACTCTTCCGGGAGTTTTCTCCAGGAATTTCTCAGGTGATTTAGCCCAGGAATGCCTTAGGGGATTTTGTCCAGAAATTAACAAAGAAATTTTTCCGAGAATTTTCGCCAGAAATTTCGTTGGAGATTTTTCAGAAAATTTATCCATCCATAAATTTCTCTGGGAATTTGCGCCAGCAATTTCTCCGGGAATTTCCTCCTGGTATTTCTCGGAGATTTCCTCCAGCGGTTCTCCCGGAGATTTTTTCCTAAGCATTCCTCCGAGGATTTCCTCCAGGAATTCCTTCGGAAATTTTTTCCAGGGATTCCTTTAGAGAATTTCTCCAGAGTTCCTCATGGTATTGCTTCGGATTTTCTACGAAAAATCCTTCGTAGATTTACTGGGATTTTCTCCAGGAATTTTATCGGACTTTCCCCCAGAATTATTCAGAGTTCCTCCGGTAATTCGTTGGAAACCCTCCGGAGATCCACTAGGGACTCTAACGAGGTTTTATCAAATTAATTGATGCAACACCAACTAAATAAAAATCCTGGAAATCTTCCAGAATTTCTCCGGGAATTTCTCATGGCTTTCACGTAGAATCCCTCCAGAGTTCCTCCAGAAATTCATCTCTTTTAGGAGTCCCTTTGGAGTTCATCCAGATACTCTTACGGAATTCTTCGGGAGTTCCTTAGGAGCTCCACCGGAAAGTTCCTTCCTAAATTCCTCCGGAGTTTCTCCCGGAATTTCTTTGGAGTTTCTCCAGCAATTCCTCAAGGATTTCATCCAGGATTTTTTTAGAGCTCCTCAAGCAATTACCTACAAAAACGTCTCAGGGGATCCTTAAGGAATCCTTCGAAGTTCCTCTATGCTTTTTTCAGACATCCTCTAGGAATTGCTTCAGAGTTCCTCCGGGAAGTCTTTCGGAGTTCCACCGATAATTCCCTCAGATTTTCTTCATGTTCCTAGAGCAATTGTTCCTCCAGTTATTCCTCCAGAGTTCCTCCAAAAGTTTTTTCCGGGGTTCCTCGGGAAATCCTCCTAAGCTCCCTCGGGAATTCCTCCAGAGTTGATCAGGGAATTCGTTTGGTGTTTATCCAGGTATTCTTACGGAATTTCTTAGGAGCTCCACCGGAAATTTCCTTGAAAAATTACTCCGGAGTTCCTCCAGTAGAATCCCTGGAGCTTCTTCAGGAGTTTCCCCGCGATTTGCTCCAAGAATCCTGCTAGCAGTTCCACCAGGAATTCTACCGGAATTCTTCCAGGATTCTCTTTACTCCAGGAATTATCCCGGGCGTTCCTCCAATTTGTTTTTTTTCCGAAGTTCGTCCATAAATTCTTTTAGAAGATCCTCTAAGAATTTCAAAGGATTCCGTTCCCAAGAGTTCCTTCAAAATTTTCCTCCGGTAGTTTTTAAGTGAATGTCTACATAAAATCCTCTGAATTGGACTACTTAATTTCGACGTTTTGTCCTTTCGGCGTTTTGTCCTTCGACGTTTTGCTGCCAAATCTTAATTTTGACAGGTCCATTTTTGGCATCAAATTCCGACCAAAAAATGGACCATCGGTGAAGTTGCCCTAATAATGATTTACAGTTTACTGCGTATTCTAACGAGTTATAGAGTAATGACAGTATTTTTTGATTACCCGAACTTATACTATTTCTTCATTACGTAAAATTCTATTCTAAATTTTCGCGTAACGCAGAAATTCTCAGAAGATATTATTCGTATTTTCAACAAAGTTTATGTGAAAAAAAAAATGCGGAATGAATCCAGCGTGTTAAAATAGAAGCCAAGATTGATTATTAATACATTAATACATTAATACATTATGTAAAAAAATATAACTTTTAACCCGCTTGACCGATTTTCAATTTTCTTGGACAAAATGAAGGCCAAAGATTTTAAATAAAAAATCTGATGCGCTGAGACCTACAATGTGTGCCGAAAAAAATGACTGATTTTTTATTTTCAAAAAAAAAAAAAAAATTATCTCGAAAACTAAAAAACATACATCGCTGAAAATTTGACAGTAAACGTAAAATTTTCTGAACTTTCTAGAAAAAATGAGAATAGCAATAGCCCCTTTTGTCCCGAGTTCTTCAAAACACGAAAAAACGGAATTTTTTGATTATTTTTCATGTAAAAAAAAAAAATTGTAAAATTTTTCTTGAAAAGTGAAAATTTTTAGTTTTCATTCCGTCCAATAAAGTTAAAAATCGGTCAAGCGGTTCAAAAGTTATAATTTAAAAAAAAAAATTTGCTAAATCTCGATTTTTCTGGTCACCCTTTTTCGGAAACGGTCACGCTAAGCTATAAATCCCAAATCACATGTATCCTTATTTCGGATATGGAACAAGATACAGTGATACCTCCATGAGTCGATGTTCCATGACTCGATATCGACTCATGGAACCATACTAAAAACATAATTTCATGGTTACTATGATGGTCCCCAGAAGCAGCTTTCCATAGAATTGCTGTTCCATGACTCGATATTTCCATGAGTCGATGGTCCCTTCAATATCGACTCATGGAGGTTTCACTGTAGCAAATTTTCACGGAATTCGGTGACCGAATAGATCAGCTGGATTTAAAAAAACTTATTGAATAAACACACGCTATGTCTGAACCAGACGATTATAAAAATCGGATTTTTCCTCGCTAGAGATCAGTATTTTTCATAATTGGATTTTTTTTTAAATATTCTATCGGTGAAATTTTGATTTTGGACTGTTTTTATCTATTTTTCATACTAAAACCTCGTTTTTCGGCGCATTTCAGCCCATACAAAATGTATGGAAAAAATTTCACCGATAGAATATTTTAAAACCTTCCGATTATGAAAATATGGATCAAATACTGATCTCTAGTGGGAAAAAATCCGATGTACATTCGATTTTCATAATCGTCTGGTTCAGACATAGCGTGAACAGTCACGAAAAGATGATGCATATTGTAAATCAATCAATGTTAAAAGAAGTACCATCTTACAATTCGATGCTCGTTGCCAATATTCTGCAATTATCACCTCCAGCAGCAGCGTTGGAAAATCACGCTCAAGCAATCATTTCTCGCCCAAAGCTCTTCCATCGCCGGTGATGTCAGTCAAAGTCTACTCACCGGTAACATACATCCTGTACCAGAGGTATAAGGGATAAACGTCACATCATCATCGTCATCGTTGTCGATTCGAGAAGCGAGCTACACGCTTAAACGAAGTAGCACAAAGTTAAGTACGATTCGCACAAACTTGAGTTCTCTTGGAGCAACACATCATGTATGTAATTTCAACACTAAAAATCTGCTCTTTTGGTTTTTATTTCCCAGAGTATATTTTGTTTATCTTGAAAAAAGACCTAATACACCCGATTCTGTTTTTGCACGGATTTTTTTACACGGCCGTGCAAAAAAAGTTTCCATACATTATTTTCCACCAAAACCTTATTTTTGCATGAAACGTCGAGAAATGGTGTTACTTTTTCTGCACGGTTTTTGAAATTTTGGTGTTACTTTTTTTGCACGGTACGCATCCCCGGGTGTATTGAGAGGCTCTCTCTTTTTTTGCTTTCTCTTTAATCAATAACTGAGCCACATTAACCTCTTCGATTGCGTTTTTGCGCTAGCCAAGGACTTTCGATCTATAGTGAAAAAAATCCCAAAAGTTTTAAGAGATATTGACACATATCGATCTGTTAGGTAATCCTATCCGCATGGTTTTTCAATTTCAATTCGAAATTTGTAACCTTCTGAGATATCGTGTCATCAATTAGCTCGGTAGCTTAGTTGGTAAAGCACTCGTCTAGCATACATGAGTCGTGAGTTCGAATCCCACCTGAGTACGTGGATTTTTTTTTTTCATGATTTCGCTCATAATTTATCCATTATTACCACGTGAAGTGGTAAATGAATAAATTAAGTTAAAAAAAACATCTGATGCTTCGCATAACAAATTACCTCAAAATCGATGCATCAGGATGTGTTAAAATTACACACATGATGGGTTGGTCCAGAAGAGCCCGACTATGAGTAGCTTCATTTTAGAGAGTACCACCTCAGCTACGATAATAGAGATGCCCTTTTGTGCCACATCATCATCGCTAATAGAGCGCCTGCAGTCTGCTAGCCGGAGGACATAACTATCTGCGTTGAACTTGACACATTTTTCCACCTGTACTACCTGGCCGGTTGGCAGATCTCTAGTAAAGTGCATAGCTTTTTTACCTTTTTGTTCGTGAGACACTGGACTGAATGGATGCAAGTGGGTCTGTAGGCGAATAGTGATTGGAGAAGGTGCCCACGCGAATGCTGAGTGAGCCACGACGATTACTCCCCTCATCAAATGATGATCGCGCGACAACAAGTTGTCGTCGTCGTAGTTGTTTTAGCTACGGAGCGCTATGCTAGCGACCGAACGTTGGTAATAACAGCAACGCAACTGTAATGCGCTTTTCAATTGAAGCTCAACACACAACAGCGGCAAGATGGGGCCAACTAGGTAAGGCAAGTGGATGAGCGTGATTTTTATTTCCAATTAGCTTCAGAGCCAACCCCACGTCAATTGGACGGTTACTACAGAGCAATTGCACAGCGCTCTGTGTATGTTTAGTCTACTAGGGGCTGGATGCGGGGGTTTATTGTTTTGATTTGCAACCCTGGTGGCTGATCGAGACCGAACAAACTATCGGTATCGCATAGCCCAAGCAGAGCTACAATCAAATCCGATGAACGTCGATGATTGTTGGTTGCCTATGTATGCAATTGCAGGACTGGTAGCAGGTCTCTTTTTAGAGAATTGATCACTATATTAATACAGGTCACTAAAAAGGCTTAATTTTTCATAAAAGGTATTAAAAATAGGAATAGGTATTTATTTTATATGAACTGAAAAAATCTTCGGAGGAATATCTGAAGGAAACTGGGTAAATATCTAAATAGATTAATGTTGAAAATCTTGCGTAAAATCAGAAAAAAAAATACAGTAATACGTGTTTTAATGTCACGGGGAATTCTCAAAAACTTTTTTTAGGAAAATGTCTGATCAGACTATTAGAATAATGCTTATGGAAACTCTTTTCCCCTGATTCCTATTTTAGTTTTGAATGTTTTCTTGATTTCTAATTTGTATCTTTTTGATCATTTTTTTAGGCATGAGGCCTCTAAAGTTCCTATTCATAAGACGCTCAGTCACTACCAGCCCTGCTATTGTCCTCGAGTGCATCATTTCATTTGAATCACTTAGTAGTGACGTTTTGAGCGCTTGACTAGTATCCCAACACCAGCTTGGTTGTAAGAGTCGATGGATTTTCAATGTTTCAAGCGCAATTCACCCTTGGTCCCACCGAGGAGGGTTGGAATGATATGTAATTGTGACGTGACTACCACCCTGCTCAAATGCCGGTTCACTAAACAATTCATACTTCGATATGTGTGTTACATACCGATCGAATAGTGCCGCTGCAGGTGTACATTTTTGTGGTTGGTATTTTTTTTTTCCAAATAGTTTATTGGTTCGAATTCAACCACTCAATGGGCGGGCAAGTCCCGTTCATTCAGAACCAACCTTGGCCATGTCGAGTGAGGTTTTATAGTTTGCACTTTTTGCAGGTTAAGCGTGAGCTGTACGACGAATGCACTTGGGCGAAGGTTTCCAATTGTGAAACTTTTCGCCAATATATAGCTGACCGTGCTGTTCGCTCCGGTACTTGTTCGAGTGGTGATTGATCACTGGCCAGCAATTATTCGATGCATTTAATGATCGTGAAGTGGCTTGCGTGATATTCCGTGGTTTGTTTTGTGTACACGTGAGAAGGTTGATTCGTATAGACAGCTAGATTGGGATATTGTGGAGGTGATCGGTTATTTATTACAGTATTGTAGTTAACATAAAAACAGAGAATGATCCACTTTAAGATATATCCGCGGGTACATAGCAAAGCCATGCTGAAGGTGTCTGGGTTCGATTCTTGGTCGGTCCAGGATCTTTTCGTAATGGAAATTTCCTTGACTTCCCTGGGCATAGACTAACATCGTACCTCCCGCAAATTTTTCAAAGAGAGCTCCCCGTTAATAGCCAGTGCTCATGAGAACACTAAGCTGAGGTGCAGGCTCTGTCCCAGTGCGGACGTAATGCTAATAAGAAGAAAAAGAACTTAATATAAAATGATTTAAAAGCCAATTTAGATCGAATTCTGGAACTGATCATTGTGATTATTTTTATACATGTTTTCATTACGTACTTTGTAAAAATTAAAAGCAAAACTGTACCCCTCAAATATTCCGAAAAAAAACTATCTAACGAATCCCTAATGACTCACCTAATCCCTGGAATGTCCTCTCATCCGAAGTTCCAAAGCGGAGGCCCGGTCGGTAACTTCATTATCGTAATTTGCATGCCCCATAACAATAACATTATCTATTAGCATGGATTTGAATTTTCATGTCTCTGGATAAATAGGCAAACAAGTTCCTAGGAACTGCCGCTGCTCTATTGTTTCGCTCCCATCCCGAATTGACGATTGAGTGAGTGTGTGTTTGCGTACGTAATGAATAGATGCTGCTGCTACACTGAAGCAAAAATACTTGAAATTTTCGAAAGAAATATTTTGCATTTGGTGCCCAAATGATTATTGTTGAAACTTGTTAGTTTGGCTTTTGATTTTGGTGGGGAATTTTGTTACTTAATCTCATAAACCATTCTATGAATTTCTCAAACCACAGCCAATTGGCTGAATCATGTTCAAAAACGGAATAGTTGTTAAAGTAATTGCTATAAAAAATATTTCAAAATCTGCTTTTAAAATAATTTGTAGATTTCACTTATGAAACCTATGATTTCATTTACGAAATGCTTAAGTGTTCAATGAAACCATAATTTGCCTGGTTCATAAGTCATAATTCATTGAAAACCCAAGCATTTTTAACTCAGTGTGCTACAAATGTTGTTGGAGGCAGGGATGGTGTTTGCCTTTCGGCTTGACGCTTGACTGAATGACTGACTGGGGCTTTGGGTGTTGTTGCTGCTGCTGAAATGTATAAGCTTCGAAATGTGAGTCTACACTTGACTATAGAGGGAAGTGATTGTGAATGGTGCCGTGCCAAACATTTATTTAGAACATTGCATAGTTACGGGCGATGTGTACCGAATATGGGGATGATGATGATCATCGCAGATATCCGAATAGTCTTTTGGTCGGTTAGCTGAATGATATGCTCGTGTGCAGTAACATATTTTCATTTCGGAAATAATGCTGCGTGTGAATGAACCAATGTACTTGCGGTGAGTGTGTGTATATGCCGGGTTTGTTTTTTCGCCACACTTGAAAAGGGATGAAATTACAAAATGAGAGATCCTTTCGAAGGGATGGAGTTGGGGTGTGGAACGATGGTTTCAAACAGTCTGTTGGAAATGTTTCGGTGCTGGTGGAGAGTAGTTCGAGAGGTTTGTTCGCAATTCTGGATGGTGTTTATTATTACACACTGCCAGCTTTGTAACGAGCATAGTTGAAATGTTTGTTTCGAAAATTATTGTGATGTGAAGCCACAAATGGGTTTCCCTTCATTATGAAAATGGTTGGAATGTCAAGAGCTATAATAGTGATTTAGATTGGAGCCATTTGTAATATATTACTTACGGTAATATCACTCATGATATACAGAAAATCGAAAAAATAAAACTATAAAATGTACTACAGCTTATACTTATGGCCCTTTTTTCGAACTTTTTCATTATCTGGAATCACATGGTTGTTCTTTTCTTCCGTTATATACTGCTGAAATTATCAAAATTGTTCTGAAATGTAGTTAAATAATCACAGAAATTAGCAAAATCAATGTATTTAGTTGCTAAGCTGGGAGTCGAAACTTTTCTGTCCTTCTGCTTCTTAATTTCTTTTTATCGCAGTGCAAGAAAGAACATAAGGAGAAGGTCTTAACACTTCAGTCGTCGCGCTGTTGTATTTTGTACAACACTATTGAAAAAACCTCGCTTTTCGTGCCCAACAGTAGCGTGGTGGTTCTGACGGTGGCAAACCGCGCGACGACTGGAAGGTTAATAACAGGGCTAATAGCATGCCTCTTTTAGTGACTTGGTCAGTATTTTAATGTATGTTCATTAAAAGTCTTTATTTTCCATGCACGGTCTCTGAAGTCTCGTTTTAAACCAAAAGGTTTGTATTATACTTTTTCTTACAGTTAATCCTGGCGCAAAATTGTTGTGGCTACAAAGAAAAAAAAATATACACCCCAACCTCTTTTTACGACCGTTATCGGGGGGTCGTAAAAAAATCGGTCGTAAAAAAATCAGGGTTATAATTATGTTGTTGAAAAATGCAACGTCTAGATGCGGAAATACTGATTCGAGATCTTCGGCAAAGTTGAAGCATGGGTTGAGAACTTTCCAAAATGGCCGTTCAAGTTTTCATATTTTGGTAAAAGATGGCAACACTGCTCGATTGTTATCAAAAGAGCCAATTTTATGGGGGTGTGATTTGCAAATACCAAAAAAAAATTAAAGATAGCGATAGCGAATGTTCACCAAAGTCGAAGGAAGTGTTGCGTGCCATACAATCGGCCGAATCACAAATGTTCATGTGGCTGGCAACACTGTTTAAGAAGATTGAAGTAAAATTCATAACCATCAAACTTGAGCGGAACAGAAAAATATAATGCTTAGCAACATAGCAATACTCTTCAACTGTAATCCAGTTTTTCATGAAGGGTTCAATATTGTTTTCGTTGCTGGCAACACTGCTTAAGCGAAATTGCGCCACCAGGCAGTACGAATGTGCATGCAACTATTGATTTGCGGATATCTCAGGATCCTGACCACTTAGAAAGATGGCGTCTTTGGAAAAGTTGTTCAGTAGCTCAAGGACTATAATTATAAACGCTATGAGGTTCAAAATTTTGCCACCAGGCGGCGCTAGTGAGTATGAAACTTTTGTTTTGCGGATATCTCAGGATCCTGGCCATTTAGAAAGATGGCGCCTTCAGCAAAGTTGTTCAGTAGCTCAAGGACTATCAGAATTCTAGCCAAGAGATTCGAGATGTTGCCACCAGGCGGCGCTAGTGAGCATATAATTTTTGTTTTCCGGATAGCTCAGGATCCTGACCACTTAGAAAGATGGCGTCTTCGGCAAAGCTGTGCAGTAGCTCAGCTTTTCTGAAAATTGCAAAATATACTGTTTTTTTTATAAAGCAACATATTTACTGCATTATGATTTCCCATATTATTGGAGAGCGTTCTGCTTGAGATGTACGATTAAGATGATTATCATTATGGGAATTCACTAAAGAAATCCATGCATTAACTTAAATTCATAGGGAAAGTGTACCAGTTATGGCCATAGTGGTTCCCTATTTGGCCATATGCGAAATTTTGATAACTTTCACATTTTAAATATTTTTGAATGTTTTAACATCAAGATGTATCTAAACTATAAGTACTACAACACACAAAAATTTTCAAAATTTGAAGACATTCAAGTTATCACGTGTGGTGAAATAGGGAACCACTATGTCCATAACTGGTACACCTACCCTATGATGTCTTACAAAATTAATTGCAAAATTGGCGAAAATTACAATAGATAGCAGGAATTTCAAGTGGCTTCAGCAGGATTAATTCATAGCAAACCTTTTCAAGGTAATTCAACCTGGCTAAGTTTTCTTAAGGTGAATGGCAGAAATTTAACGCTATGTGGAAAAGCCCAACAAAATCGACCATAGTTTTTTATTCCGGAAATATGATCTTTCTTCGATTTTGCTTCCGTTTTTGAACCATTTTTGAATAAATAAGCTCTAAACTATATTTTTCCATGACAATGTATGTTGCAAATTCTTAAGAAAATCCAAACAAGATTTGACTAATTTTCAACAGAATTCAATAATGGATGAAGAATTTTAGTATAATCAAGTTTCTCAAGGAATATCAAAGGGTTGCTTAACAAGTTTTGTTACGAGTGTCGGAAACTAGTCAAAAAATGCTGTGATATTTGTTCATATGTTTAACGTGAATTCCCTCTGAAGGAAAACCATTCCTTCTATGTCAAATTTTTATCTACACATAAACTCCAGAATATGTTCTCGGAACTAAAAAAATACTTGACCTTGCAAAAGTTCAAAAAATATTGATTCTTTCCAGTTCCAGGGCTGTTACAACTGGCGCGAATTTCGCGATTCTCGCGGATTTCGCGATTTTCGCGGATTTGGCCAGCCAAACGCGAAAATCGCGGGTGGATAAAATTATGTCGCGAAAATCGCGGATTTCCTTAATCTTGCGGCAAAAATTGCAGTTATATACATACATTCGTGATTTCATAATTAGAAAATTTCTTTTCAAAACAGAAAATCAAAGTCTTCTCCTTGAGAGCAGTAAAGTTGAGTTAATTTAGTCAGGGAAATATAAAAAGCAGTACCGTCGGACGGGGCTACTTTTGATTCCAGGGGCTACTTTGGACACTCACCTTTTGTATTTATTAGCAGCGTAAATATTAATCTGAGCAATTTTGTGTCTTCAGCACTTTTATTAACCAATATATGCTCTACCACTAGGCATGATTTTTTCTTGGAACAACATCAACAATAACAGGATAAACAAGAAAACATTTCAAAAAATCCCGAATAAATATTCACAAGGTATAAAACATTGGCTATACAAACATTGTTTGAATTTTACCCATGTCTTGGAAACTTATTGGGAGCATCACAAAACTACCAAATCGTCATGTTTCATGAAAATCTTGTGATTTGTTTCGCTTAAAATTGTTGTTTTATTAAAATAACTGATCAAAGGTCTTATTTTTGCGCCTCTTATTTTATTATAATGTTTTGGTTAGTGTATTTTACAACTTAAAAAAATAAAATAAATGTTTGTAAAAGTGAATAGACATAAAACACATATATTTCAATACGTACCAATGCCAAATTCACAACATAATCTCTAAAAAACTATTTTTCGTCATATTTTACATGGACTTTGTAGTACAGAACAGTTGCATCCTTCAAATGCCTAAATTAAACTACTCTTAAGCCAGCTCTAAACAGCTAAGAAGCTAAAAGCATATTACAAAAGCAAGCTTACTTCTTTACGATCTTGCTAAACTTTACATCATAGGTTGCGTTTTTAATGAAAATTACTTACTGGTATTAAATTAGTTACCGGTATTAATGTGATCCTTCAACATATCGTTCATATGACAGTAAGAATAGAAAAAAAGAATTGTTGTACATAACTCATTTATCATCGCAGTACCTAGTAGTTACGTCGTTCGTTTATGTCAACTTGAAAACCGAGCATTCGTAACGTTCCATTTAAGAGTAAGTTGAAAATTTAAGTTTCATACTGCAAACTGAGAATAGTGAATGGCATGTTTCGTTGAAATTTGTTATATATGTGTAATTGATTTTAGCTTTGCAATTTTCTACATTAAGTTTATCAATGAAAAACGTTCCATAACATCACAGTGGACGACAATTTATTGAATCAGTTTGAAAGTTATAAGGAAAAGTCATTTCATTAGCAAATTGTGAAAATGTCCAAAGTAGCCCCTTTTTTGTCTTGACGGACACACTTTTTTCGCTATTCAAGCATTTTTGTTATTTCTTGATGGATTTGCCTCATATTTTGCACATTTGTTACGTACATATACAACTTCAATATAGGCAAAAATTATCAACATCTGTCCATAATTTTGAGAGTTACAAATTCTTTAAGTTAAAGAATGTGGAAATAATGTCAAAAGAAGCCCCGTTTGACGGTAACATTTAATTTGTAAATCATTTTCATTTTAGTTGGAGTCATTTTGTTTAAGGTCGCTAGTCAATCAAGAGATAGTTCCTCCCTAAATTCTTAATGACACTAATCTAAAATTCTATTCTATTGACAGTGATCTAAAGGTTCTTGAGTTTAAGATAAACTGGAAATAGAAAATTATACCGATCAAAACCTGTGAGTTTGAAGGATATTTCTCTTTCGTTAGAAAATCTTAGAAAATGGCGCTCATTAAGACCACTCAGCACATTTGGCTTGGCTTTTAAATATTTGAAATCAGAAATGTGTCAAATTTACTGATCATGAATATAATATATCAAACTATTAAACCATGTAGGAATGCTAAATTTGTTCAGCTTAATTACATAAATGCATGCCTTCAAAGTTTGTACGGATAATATGTGGACACTCAGGACACACTGAGTGTTAGCGCTGCATTCATAGTTGGTTACCCTATGAAATCTTAGGATCGATGGAAAGGTTTAAAACAATAGATAGCTCCGCAGTCAAATTAGGAGTTTTGTTAGTAAAGATAATAAGTATTGTTAATCTAGAAGATACTAACTACTTCAAGTTAATGAAAAGCAGCACTAAAAAGTGTATGTATAATTTGCAATATTTGATGCAAATACAACTAAATAAAACCTCTTGCAGTTTAAGGTGATCACCATAAAACCGTTTTACGATCTGCTTTGAAACCCAGTGCAACGATTGAATCAGCACCACAACACACCGGTTAAAATGTTAGCACTTGGTGAAATCGGTCAAAATAATAACAGTTTTGCTTGGTAAATTTTTAGTTCAGCAACAATTTTGTAATAAAAAATGGATCATTTATAAATTAGTAACTTTGGAGAAAACTGTTGAATACCGATGAGTGAAGAAAAATTTAATCAAATCAAATTTACGTTACGTACGTAATATTAGTTTTTTTTCTAAGTGTGCAGTACAATGACGAATTTTGTGATAATGAAATTGAAGAGATATTTAGAGTTATCTGTCGAAATTTCATGCGTTTTGCTCAGAGGAAAATAAAGTTACAACATGCCAAAGTTGAGAATTTTCGGCTTTCACTACTATTATTCTGAACACAAATTAATAAAATTTTATTGTGTATTTTTATGTGAAAGTTTTTAATTTCTTTTTTTAATATATATAAGGTCTAGTTAAATATGGAAAATCATGGACGAGAACAGCTTTCCCGGGAAGCTCACAAGATTGATCAGAGCAACGATGGACGGTGTGCAAAACTACGTGAAGATCTCGGGCGAACACTCCAGTTCGTTCGAGTCTCGGCGGGGACTACGACAGGGCGACGGACTTTCGTGCCTGTTGTTCAATATTGCGCTTGAAGGTGTCATGCGGAGAGCCGGACTCAACAGTCGAGGCACGATTTTCACGAGATCCGGACAATTTGTTTGCTTCGCGGACGACATGGATATTATTGGGAGAAAATTTGAAACGGTGGCAGATTTGTTCACCCGCCTGAAACGCGAAGCAACAAGAGTCGGGCTAATGGTGAATGCGTCGAAAACAAAGTACATGCTGGTTGGCGGAACTGAGCGCGACAGGGCCCGCCTAGGAAGCAGTGTTACGATAGACGGGGATACCTTCGAGGTGGTGGACGAGTTCGTCTACCTTGGATCCTTGTTGACGGCTGACAACAATGTTAGTCGGGAAATACGAAGGCGCATCATCAGCGGAAGTCGTGCCTACTATGGGCTCCAGAAGAAACTGCGGTCAAGAAAGATTCACCCCCGCACCAAATGCACGATGTACAAAACGCTCATAAGACCGGTAGTCCTCTATGGGCATGAGGCGTGGACTATGCTCGAGGAGGACTTGCAAGCTCTTGGGGTTTTCGAACGCCGAGTGCTAAGGACGATCTTCGGCGGCGTGCAGGAGAACGGCGTGTGGCGGCGAAGGATGAACCACGAGCTCGCTCAACTCTACGGCGAACCCAGTATCGTGAAGGTAGCTAAAGCTGGAAGGATACGCTGGGCAGGGCATGTTGCAAGAATGCCGGACAACAACCCTGTAAAGATGGTGTTCGCCACGAATCCGGTCGGAACAAGAAGGCGTGGGGCGCAGCGAGCTAGGTGGATTGACCAGGTACACCAGGACCTGGAGAGCGTGGGTCACAGTCGAGGATGGAGAGAAGCGGCCATGAACCGAGGGAATTGGCGAAATATTGTTGGCGAGGCTTTATCAAGATAATTGATGTAAAGCCAAATAAGTAAGTAAGTAAGGTCTAGTTAAAATTTCATCAAAATTGATTTTTAGTTGGCTCAGATCTGGCCTGTAGAGTTGGATATTTTGTGTCAAACGTCAAGAGTGTTTTAAATGTATAGTCCAATGTACAATGTACAAGAATTTGTTAAAAATATTAAATTATCACAACAATCTTGTATTTTTACCTCAAACTGATTGAGTATTAAGACTTGAAGTCTTATAAAAATAAAACCAGTTTGATTACAATGAATGGCATGCATTTCAAACTTATTTGTTAACTGTCTTCATCTCATTAAAAAAAATAGAAACAATATTTTTTGCAACATTTTTTTTTTTTTGAGAGATTATGATGGTGTTTGCCTATCCAGGTATTTCATGATATATAATAATATAAGTTATCATTAATAACTACATTTTGTATCTCCTATTGTATGCAAAGATCATATCGAATTGTGTAAAGTATAGTTGCAAACTAGGCTTCCTCTCTGCTTGTAGTGACACTACCATTTATTAAATTGCATGATTTTCTATAATCAAATATATTGAAATGTTGATGACAAATACATTTCGAGGGATATTGTTGAATACGATTTTCTCCATAAAAAACTCGAATTATTGGATTTTTCCTTTTTTTTCCTGCCTAGTGGCGCAACTGGAGTAAATTGAACATATTTCATAATTTAACTCTACCCTTAATGTTAACAGAAATCCGTATACCAACTTGTCTTGCTCAATTGTAGATACTTTAACATAAGGCGAAAATAATCACTTAGTATCATTAAAAACTAGATTTTGATCAAGCACGTTTACGAATTTTTTCTAATGAGTAGTAAACTGCCCATAAACGCATTATTGTCCCATGTGAATAGGAAATCCAGCAAACATGGGACTGATGCGTTTATGGGCAGTAAATATGTCAATAACACAAATTTTTGTTTAGGCGCGGATTGAAGTTCCTAGGCGCGGATCGAATTTCTGAAGTCGCGATTTTCGCGGATACGATTTTAAGATTTTTGTAACAGCCCTGCAGTTCTTACGGAGATATTTCGCTGAAAGATATACTTAAAATCTTCTGTGAATTCTTTCGAATAGTTATCCAATATAAATTTTTACAAACTATTTCGCGAAGTTCATCTTAAGTCCTGAAATATTTCCAAAATACGTAAAAAATTCTTTCAGAAATTCTTTTACTTTTTTTCTGGGAACACTTGAAGCAGATTATATAAGAATTATCTATGAAGTGTTTTTGAAATGTCCCTTGCTTTCGAATCTTCAGAGGTAATTTGTTAAAACCCCCCATAAATACTTTTGCTTTCGAAATTTAAAAACATAGCGGTAGAAGAAACTGTGAATAAACATTTAGCAAAATAACTGGGAAGAGGGAGGGGATTTATTAAGATATTCATAAATAAAATTGTAGGGATCGTCCTTGAAACATTTCTTCAGAAATAGTTTCATCAATTATTGGCAGAATCCATGTTCTGGAATTGAATTCTTGTTCAATTTCAAAGTGGAATTCATAGAGGCTTTCTGGCAGAGTTCTGAGGAAACCAAAAATATTTCTCAAAAATATTTTTAAGGTACTTCTTGTAAAAAAAATGTTTTGTTTTGTTTTATTCATTAGCGGTTTAATTTATTCTATAATCATTTATCTCTAGTTAAAAAATTATAAACAAACATATATCTTTCATTGTTTCGACCCGTTCTTGAAGAACTTAATACAACAATCTTTTCATACTCCAGAAAGAAACGCTTAAAAGAATCTAATGAAAATAGGTAAATTCTAGGAGTTTTTAAAAATTACAGAGTTCTTATACGTATGGTTCCTAAATCTGAAATTCCGTCAGAAATTCCTCAACAAACTTTCAAAATGATGCAAAAATTTCCTCCAAGATTCAGTAAAATCTTACATTACAAATTTTACCATATGACATCTTTCGGCAATGTTCTTTAAAAATACCGTAATTATTTTTTCGTTCAGTTTCTACAGTTTCTACCACAATAAAAATGAAAAAAGGTCTTTCAAAAAAGTTTGTTTTAAATTTCTGGAAGTCGGAGAAAAAATATTTCTACATAAATCTGTTCGCCATAGTACCATGTTATTTCGGAGTTCGTACAAAACGTATACAAATAGCTCAATAAAATCACAATTCCATCCTTTTCAATGCCAATAATTTTCCATTACAAAAGACTAAAGAAAAATAACATTGTTTTTTTGTATTAAACCACTTAAGCCTTTCAGTCAGAAAATTAGATTAGATTAGAGTAAATCTTAGTAAAATCTAGGGAAGTATCATTTGATGAATATCTGTTAAACCTAGGCATTCTTGATAAACTTGTGTAACAATCGTTAGAGCCTCTGAAGTTATGGGATTCATCTGATGTTATATCTAATGTTCTGTAAAAATTTCATTCATATCGGTCTATAAATAACTGAGATAACGGTCCATAAATAACTGAGATAACCAAAGTTGGTCATTTTGTATGGAAAATAGTTGCAAATTTGTTGTCCAATACTGTTGCTGTTTTAATTCATGAAAGTACAATATTACGAGTAATCGAAAGTCACGAGAAATTTCGCTACAATAAATAGAAATATCTAGTCAATCCCTGAGAAATTTTTTTAGAAACTATCATCACCTGGCGTCTGTTTGCTTCCTTTTCGTTTTCTTGGTTCCTGTGTGGTCTTTTATTGGTCTTCATTTTTAGGAATTTCGTCTCTAAAGTTCCTATTTTTTAAGACAACTTGCAATTATGAAAACTAGTTGTGCACCTGAGGGAAAATTGCTAAAACATGGTGATAAAATCATGAAATATATGATTTTAACGTATTAGTTGATAGATCTCAAATCCTTCTATCATTGAAATGTATAAATATCACGATTCATTTGAAATTTCCCTGCAAAAAGCCTTGCACCAATAATAGGAACATTGTTTCTTTAGTGGAGGTATGATCCAAATCCATTGATTTCTTATGGGACCCTCCACTATGGGTACTGATGAACCACTATAGGTGCAAAGAAGCAAAAATTTTAAGCAAAATAATTGTTTTAAATAATTTTACGGTTAAATTTCATGAATATTCTTCGATTACTTGTATCATTTTCACATCGTACATAATAGAAAAATATCTCAGAATCATTTATTAGCGCGGAACATACCAAAACACACTAACTCCACTATTGGAGCTACCTCCACTAAGGGAGCCTTTGCCCTATTTGATCCGTCTTGTATGTAACTACACTGAGCAAAAATACTTACATTTTGAACCAGTCAAATATGTTTTTATTGGACGTTCAACCATTCAACCAGGGGTTGAATTCTGTGAAAATTTAGAATATCATTTTTCGCTCTTTGTAACAATCATGATTCGCTGCACATCATGCGAGTCTGTGTGTCTGTGACACTATTGCTATAGGAAGTTCGGGGATTGTTTATCATGCCAGTTAAGTACACCGATCCCCAAATAAGCGAGAAAAATGGGTTTTATCATCACCCTCTCTTTGGGCTCTCCTTCGCTGCTGCTGTTTATCAAGCTTGTTACAACTTGCGAAACATTGCCGATGATGAACCGATGCAGGTGCGATGTTTTTCTTCGCTTGCTTTGATCGTGTTTAGAAATCCATTGAGAACGAATTCTGCAATGCCTTCACTCATAGAATCATAGCAAATTTTGATCACATTTTATCAAAATATTTCTATTTTTGAACACGTCTTAAATAAAAGATATTATTTATTCAAGAAATCGTCAATCTGTTACTTCAAATCACTTTTTGAAGTGCATATCGTTGATGTGTTCCCAATCTCCGGTCAATTCATCCCCGATCCACTGTATTCTCCTTATAAGCTAGAATTTTATGTGCCAATTGAAAATCGTGGAACCCGATCATTCAAACTAATCAATCGCTCACTGTTTCGCACAAACGCTTGTAGTTTGAGGGCACGGAAGGGCAATGTTGTGTTTGTCGCGCAATAAACCAAAAGTACCGGAGGAGAACGGTAGCAGTTGGGTTCTCCCCAGAAAGTAGCGCACAACGTCATTACAAAGCGTCTAGCTAAACCTTTGGCCCTTAAACGGTTCCCATCGAGTTGCTGGGTGTGCGACAATCGTATTATAAAATAAATAAATATAAATGAACGTTCGAATATAGGCGAATCGGTTTCGATTACGTCACGTTTCACCGGTTGTAGCCCACATGCGTACAGTGTTGGACAATGCATTTGTAACATTTTTTTTCCATACAAATTGATCAGCTTTAGAGGGTGAGATATGAGAAACACAAACACGTCGGAACAATTCAGGAACATCACTGTGGAGATATTTTCAAAATCTGATAATTCAAGCGATTTCGTGACATTCAAACATCATTCCATTTTTATTTATCACTTGAATTTTAACAAAAAACTCAGTACATATTGACATTACTTAAAACATAAAGGAATAGATTTTGACAAGATGAACAAGTTTGCTAAACACTTAAAACATAAAGGAGTAGATTTTGACAAGATGAACAAGTTTGCTGAACACAGTTTTTGTAAAGATTTTTCGTATATTCAGATAAATTGTTTATAATCGTTCGTAAAAATAAAACACATAAATCAATCGTTTGAACTTGTGATTAGGAAAATTCTGCAAAAATACATGTTGAAAATCCAATTTATGGCTGATGTGCTGTGATCGATTCAAATCGATCTAGCCAACGAAAATAGAAAATTTTATATGAAAGATCGAAAAGTGGCAAATGTTTTGTCAAATACTGTCCCAATAGTCAACGGGTTAGGCCACACTACGGATATTACGGAGAGGGCTCGGGAGAGCCGCTTTTAGAACCGTTGGCATATTGTTATTGCGAATTAGGCTGGAAATTAATTTCGATTCAAAGGGAAACGATATGTTTGGCAGCATGATTGCAATCGGAAGGCGGCAGCGGAATCAGCAGCAAATGTGGTGGCACTTGTGTGGGTTTAATTGAACGGTTAGGAAGAATGCCTTTTGATTTTGTACATATAGGTCAGAGGTAACAATGACGGTGCGATTTTGAAGCCGATTTAATTAGATAGCAGCTTTTATGAAGAAATTAGCACTGCATATGTTTGCAAAACAGCTCTAAAGAGTATTTCGATTGATTTTTGAAATTTTGGCGGCTATTACGAAGAAAATTTGAAAAGAATACCGCGAGATGATAAGACTCAGTGGGATTTTGGAAAATATTGTAGATGCTTTAAAGTTGTAAAGTCATAGAATCATAAACAATATTGATATATCTTTGGGAATATAAAATATTGTTTTCTTTTTACTGTATTGTCTTAAACGTACAAGAAAAATTGTGAAAAAAGGGAAAATGTGCATGTTTGATTATTTTAAAACAAACTTTGAAAACGTTTTGTTTCTCCTATCAATTCTCAAACATTCGATTTTTCAAACCCACAACAGAAACGGCTTCCGTCAGCACATCTCTTTCTCTGCCAAAGCAATCAAACAAAAGCATCTTATTGAAGCAGTTATTTTCATAGGAAAATAGTTTTTCCAGTTGCATCATTTTCTTTTTCATCGTGTCCTCTGCAGAATGACATGACTGCTTTGCTCTTCTTCCAGCATGTCACAGGCACTGTTCTTTTCGCTGCCTGGGAAAACACAATTCTTTGATTCCGATCTTGGCCTGATGCTTTCTGCCAACAACGAAAGAATGGTTTTGAATTGTTGAAGGGTGTGAGCGTGTGTTTGTGGCAGCCAGCGGGAAGAAAAACAAGGAAGCACACTTTGCTCACTGTCCTGTGATGGGATCCATGTGAAGAAAATTGCTGCTCTTTTCATCTCTGCGACAGAACTCATTTTTTAGTGTGGATGTTGTTCTACGAGAGTGATGTGATATGCATGGAAGTGATGGGGAAGTGGGCAGGAAGAGGAGAGTATTTTTAATTTACAGCAAAAAACGGAATGGGTTGTGACTTCTCGAGAAATGGGATTGATTTCTTTTGTCACTTCGGATCGGTAGATGAATATGTTTTCTTTGTTTTATCTGGTATTACACCTCAACTGGGACAGAGCCTGCTTCTCAGTTTAATGTTATTATGAGAATTCCACTGAGAGCTTTCGTTGAAAGAAAGCTCTAAGTCAATAACTGTAGAAGTGCACATGAGAACACTAAACTGAAAAGCAGGCTTTGTCCCAGTTGAGATCTAACGCCAGAAAGAAGACGATGATCTGGGCTACATTCAACCTGAGGGAATTCTGAGAAGAATCTTGAGAACATTCTGGACATAATCTTGGGAGGATGCTGACGAAAATAGAGGGAGAGTTCTGAATCGAATCCTGAGAGGATTCTAAACATAATATTGAAAGGATTCTGAATATAATATTGAGAGCATCTTGAAGAAATCTGAGAAGAATCTTGAGAGTATTCTGAATAAACCCCTGATAGGATATTAGGGAGAATGCTGAAAAGATTCTGAGCCGAATTCTGAAACAATCGTAGTCATAAACACCGACAAGACCTTATGTCACAAAGTAAAACTTTACTCATCAACTGAGCTGTGTTTCGGTTCTTCTGAAAAATCATTATTCGTCACCTAAAGCTAAATCTATAAAAGAATGAAAAGAATGCGTATTCACAGCTAAATCCGCGATCAAAATCTACAATTGAATATTGAATTTCTCAATCGGTTCTTCCACTTGCTCAACCCTCCTCAAGAGTAGTGTGCAATTATTTATTTACGTTCTCCTTCCTCAGCGATATCCCCGACATCCGACAACAACGATGGTTCCTCGTCCATCTTCTAGGAGAGCATTTAGTTATTTATGCTTTTTCCTATTTCCCACTTGACTGCACGTTGCACCGCCGCCCCTTCCAACCCCAAGGTCTAGCTAGAGCGCTCCCGGAGCTCGGACGAACGAATGATGTGTTCAAGTGGTTGTTTTACAACCCACGATGATGCACTTTTACGATCTGCACCCGTTCCGGTGGTAGATAGTCGTTGCTAGGTATGTGCACTAGGGTGTTCCAGAAAAATTCGATATACTTACTCTGTTCTACTAGAAATACTAAAAAATCATTCATGGATTGAACAAAACGACTTTTCGAACCAAATTTTTTTTTTTCTGGGGCACCCTAAGCACTGGGAAACAAGCGAATGAATGATGAGAAAACTGACCCTCGGGGGCTCGCGCCGCACCTAACACAGGAAGCATGGATGGAGATGAAAAAGTGATGCCAACAGATGTTCTGGATCTGATTCCGCGCGCGAACCGGACGATATGAAGGTTGAGGTTGGAAGCAGATGCTGGTTGGCTGCAGGTTGTTGCGGTGGTGGTGCAACCTCTAGGACAAATGATTTATTCTTTGGTGCTCTCCGGTGCTTCACGTTACATGCTGCGGCGACACATAACGAATTGGACTCAGAAGAGTCGTAATATGGTTTAAGAGCTTTTGTCGTATGCAACATTTTTGACTAATTTCATAAACTTACAGGAGTTAACAGCTCACAAACTTATTATCAATAGTGCTCAAATTGTAGAACATATGAATCTCCTCCGAATATTGTTCAGAATTCTCTCAGCAATCTAATCAGAACCCTCTCCGGACCTGTCATTCTATTAGGAATCCTCCAAGGATTCTCTTCAGGATTCATCCCACAATGCTCTCAGTGTTCTGTTCAGACTCCTCTTAGGTGTCTGTTCTTGAACCCTCTCAGTTAAAACGGACAGATTTTCAAAATCCTGTCCGGATTCCGTTTAAAATCCCGTCCGGATTCCGTTTCTGAATCCTGTCCGAATTCTGTTCAGAATCCAGTCCGGATTCCGTTCAGAATACTGTACGGATTCCGTTCAGAATCCTGTCCGGATTCCGTTCAGAATCCTCGTCGGATTCCGTTCAAAATCATCTCCGGTTTCCATTCAGAATCTACTACGGATTCCGTTCAGAATCCTTTGTGGATTTCGTTCAGAATCCTGTTCGCATTCTGTTGAAAATCTATCCAGATTATGTTCAGAATCTTGTCCGGATTCGGTTTAAAATCCTCTCCGGTTTTCGTTCAGACTCCTGTCCGTTTTCCTTTCAAACTCCTGTCCGTTTTCCTTTCAGACTCCTGTCCGTTTTCCGTTCAGATTCTGTTCAGAATGTTCTTCGGATTCCATTCAGAATCTTCTACGGATGCCGTTCAAAATCCTCTTCGGATTCCGTTCAGAATCCTCTCCGAATTCCGTTCAGAATCCTCTCCGGATTCCGTTCAGAATCCTCTCCGGATTCCGTTTCTCAATCCTGTCCGGATTCTGTTCAGAATCTTGTCCGGATTCCATTCAAAATCCTGTCCGTATTCCGTTCAGTATCCTATCCGAATACTGTAAAAAACCTGTCCGGATGATGTTCAGAATCTTGTCTGGATTCCGTTTAAAATCCTGTCCAGATTCCGTTCAGACTCTTGTCCGGATTCCGTTCAGAATTTTCTTCGGATTCCATTTAGAATCTTCTACGGATGCCATTCAGAATCTTCTACGGATGCCATTCAGAATTCTGTCCGGATTCCATTCAGAATCCTCTTCGGATTCCGTTCAGAATTCTCTCCTGATTCTGTTCAGAATCCTCTCCGGTTTCCATTCAGAATCCTCTCCGGATTCCGTTTCTGAATCCTGTCTGGATTCTGTTCAGAATCCTGTCTGGATAACAGTTAGCACCACCCTAGTAACACACCAGTTAAGCACCAGCACATTCACAGACCGGCGCGGCATCGAAGATCCCAGAACCGACAGCCAGTCAAAACATCGTTTGGAATTTATCAAAACATAAACATAAATTAATATCTAATAAAAGAGCATGTGGCTCGATAGCGACAGCTTGTTCAGTTCGTTCAGTTCAATTAGCTAGTTCAGTCTTAAGTTAGTCATCCGAAATCATTTTTTTAAAAATTAAGTTTTAGTTCTTAATTTATTAACTGGCGCCCGAATAGGGACCAGCGCGAGTGTAGGTTAATTGTGTCGTGAGTGTTAAAATATCGCGAGCATTATCCGAAAATTTCAACTTTACCGCAGCACAAGTGGCGACCGCTACTACAGCAGCAGACGTGAAGAAAGCGCCCCTAGTCACCACCATATAGGAAAAACGGGATCAGCGCATCTTCGCTGGGACAGTTGAGGCTCGTGTCTGGTCTTAAAACAACAGGAGTTCCGACGTTAGAGGACGGATACCCGAACTAAAGAGTTTCGACGTAACAGGACGGAACCGACGGACAACTGAAGTACTCGCCGTTACAGGAATAGAGTATTCAGAGTATGATAAGAATACTATTGTAAGTATAATTAACAAATTATTATTTTTTTCAGAGTAGAAAGAAAAATTAAGTGCATAAGTGTATTAAGTGTTTGTAAGTGTAGTTTATAATTGTGTAACTAAATAAAAAAGTTCTCAAATAATTCCAATCAATTAAATAAAAAAAAATCTGGATCAAATAATAGAACAATTCGGCTCATTAAATCTAAATATGCCTAACGATATTCAGAATATACTCGATCGCTTAGAATTTTTGGAAAAACAAAATGTGGTGCCAACGGAATTGGATTATAATGATCCAATTCTTTATTATTTAAACCCGGATGGTTCACCAGCTGATCCATCTTCAATAGAAAAGATTCCGGATTTAATAAACACCATACCTAATTTTGAAGGTTCATCAAACGAGTTAAGCAGCTGGATTCGAGATGTGGATGCTCTAGTCAAAGCTTATCAAGTTAATCCCTCAAGTTCTGTGCAGCAAAAAAATAAATTCTATGCAATCTGCACAACTATACGTAGAAAAATTAGGGGAGAAGCAAATACGGCTCTCGTAAATTCAGATGTGAATATAAATTGGAATCTCATAAAAAAAACATTGTTAACATATTATGGTGAGAAACGAGATCTCACGACTTTGGACTACCAACTGATGAATATCACGCAATCAGGAAGACAATTGAAAATTTATTACGACGAAATAAATAAATTACTTTCTCTAATTGCAGGACAAATTAAAACTAATCAAAATTACCAGCATCCAGAAGCTTCAAAAGCTATGATAAGTATGTATAACAAAAAGGCAATTGATGCGTTCATTAGGGGTTTAGATGGTGATATTGGTAAGTTTCTTAAAAATTATGAACCTGAATCTTTAGCTAATGCATATGCGTATTGCATAACTTATCAAAACATCGAGTTTCGAAAAATAATGACAAAAACAAGAAACCATGAAATGCCTTCAACGTCAAAAGGTTTTTCATCTACAAAATTGCCACCTTTAATTCCACCTAAAGTACCATTTAGGATACCGAATAGCAATAATATGCAAAATAATCCATTTCAACACAGACAAATGCCAAATTATCAGTTTCAAAATAGGCAACCTATGATACCACACATGCCAAAACCTACACCACACTTCCAATTCACAAGACCACAATTTCCTCCACATATGATTTTCCCACCTAGAACACAATCAGTTCCTCAATTCACAACTCAGCTAAAACAACAACCAATAAATCAACCCAATACTTTCCAACCAAAGCCAGTTCCAATGGAAGTGGACCCCTCAATTAGAAGTAATATGGTAAATTATGCTAACCGACCTCGTAATTTCCATATTGAATCTGATGATTCTGAAAGTTATTTTCAAGAACTACCATATTTAGTAAATAATGAAGATCCAGAAATGACTTCTTTTGAAAAATATTGTAAAAATTTTGAATATCAACAACCAATTGATGATCAATCCAATGAAGAGCTTGTAGAAGATTGTGAATTGAATTTTTTAGAATAAAATCATCATTACCATATTTTCTACATTATGGTAATGGAAAACTGGAAAACCCATTGCAAATTTTAGTTGACACTGGATCGAATAAAAATTTTATTCATCCTAAATATACTAAAATATCCCATGCGGTTGAAAATCCTTTTTATGTTTCATCAATAGGAGGAGACATAAAAATTGAGAAATTTTCTCAAGGTAAAATTTTTGCACCATACTCAAATGTTAACGTGAAACTTTTTCATATGCCTAAACTAAAATCATTCGATGCAATAATAGGTCATGACACGCTTAAGGAAATAAAAGCTGTTATTGATACATCAAACGAAAAATTAATAATTGATTCAAAATTTGAAATTCCTCTATTACAACGTAAGCTACAAATGATCAATCAAATAAATATTCGGGATGACCATCTTCAAAAATTTGAGAAAGAAAAAATTCATGAATTATTACAACAATATAAAGACCTTTTTTTACCTCCGGATGAGAAATTGACATTTACAACCAAGATAAAAGCCGATATTAGAACCGTTGATGAAAACCCTGTGTATTCAAAATCTTATCCATATCCTCAAGCTTTTAAAAGCGAAGTTTGTAACCAAATTGAAAAAATGTTACATGATGGAATAATAAGACCATCCAGGTCTCCATATAATTCTCCCGTATGGATAGTTCCCAAAAAGCTAGATGCCTCTGGCAAGAAAAAGTTTAGACTTGTTATTGATTATCGCAAATTAAATAAAAAAACGATAAGTGATAGATACCCGATTCCCGATACGTCTACTATTTTGGCTAATTTAGGTAAAATGAAATACTTCACAACCCTTGACTTAGCATCTGGTTTTCACCAGATCCCTTTGAATGATAACGATATTGAAAAAACTGCTTTTTCCGTCAATAATGGAAAGTATGAATTCGTTCGGCTACCTTTTGGATTGAAAAATGCCCCTGCCATTTTTCAGCGTGTAATGGATGATGTTTTACACAAATATATTGGAAAAATATGTTATGTCTATATTGATGACATAATTATATTTGGAGAAACTTTAGAAGAACAACTGAAAAATTTAAAAATAATTCTTGAAACACTTCGTAAAGCAAATTTTAAAATACAATCAGACAAATCTGAATGGTTGAAAACAGAAGTTGAATTCCTTGGATTTATTGTATCCAAAAATGGGTTGAAACCAAATCCTAAAAAAATTGAGAGTATTCAAAATTATCCAGAACCACGAAACTTAAAAGAATTAAGAGCATTTCTTGGATTATCCGGATATTACAGGAGATTTGTAAAAAATTATGCTAAAATTGCTAAGCCACTCACTAGATATCTAAAAGGAGAAAATGGACATCGACAAATTTCAAAAAATGAATCTAAAAATTTTAATATAACATTGGATAATGAAGGAAAGAAAGCTTTTAAATTACTGAAAGAAATCTTGTCATCAGAAGATGTTTTAGCATTTCCTGATTTTAATAAACCTTTTTTACTTACAACTGATGCATCAAATAAAGCAATAGGTGCTGTGTTGTCTCAAAACTTTCATGATGGAGAAAGACCAATTACTTTCATTTCTAAAACTTTATCAAGCACAGAAGAAAATTATGCAACTAATGAAAAAGAGATGCTTGCAATAGTTTGGGCATTGCATACTCTTAGAAATTTTATTTATGGTCATAAAGTTGTAATTTATACAGACCACCAACCTTTAACTTTCACAATATCTCCAAAGAATAATAATGCAAAGCTTAAGAGATGGAAGGCTTTTATTGAAGAGCACGACCATGAGATTTTCTATAAACCAGGCAAAGCTAATGTAGTAGCTGATGCCTTATCACGTATTCAAATAAATTCTCTAACTGCGACCCAACACTCAGCAGATGATGACGACAGCTCCTTTATTCCATCTACAGAAGCTCCAATAAATGTTTTCAAAAATCAATTATTTTTCAAAATTGGAACCAAATCAAGATACGGTTTAGTTGTACCATTCGATAATTACAAAAGACATATTTTCATTGAACCTAGATTCTCAAGAGATTTTTTGAAACAACAACTTAAGAAATATTTAAATCCAAATGTTATAAATGGTATTTATACAGATGAACCTATTATGGGTGAAATTCAAGAAATTTTTAAAGAAACGTTTAATCCTAGATTGATGAAAGTCAGATATTCTCAAATCAAAGTTCAAGATTTAAATAACCAGGAAAACCAATTAGAAGAAATAAAAAAGATTCATCAATTCGCTCATAGAAATGCAAAAGAGAATGCAGAACAACTTTTGAAACATTATTACTTTCCTAAAATGACAAAAATGGTTGAACAATTTGTAAACACGTGTGATATATGTAAAACAGAAAAATATCAAAGAAATCCACAGAAATTTATACCATTCAAAACACCAATTCCAACTTATCCATCTCAAATAATTCACATAGATATTTTCACATATGATCAAGATAATTTGTTTTTGACTTCAATAGATAAATTTTCAAAATATTTGAAATATAAAGCAATTGAAAGTAAATCACTTCTTGATATAGAAGATGCCTTATTAGATTTGATACACGAATGGAACATACCAAAAACAATTATTATGGACAATGAAAGTTCTTTCAACTCAAATATTATTGAACAGCGGTTAAGAGATTTGAATATTGAAATTTATAAAACTCCTATAAACAGATCAGAGACGAATGGACAAATTGAACGTTGTCATTCGACTTTAAGGGAAATAGCAAGATGTCTTAAAAAAGAGACACCTCAAATAGATATACCACAATTGATTCGTTCATCAGTTTACAAATATAATAACACTATACACAGTTTTGTAAAAAACACGCCACACAATATTTATATCGGTGAAACGAACCAAAATTTGGATGAACAGGAAATAGCCAGAAGAAAAACTAAAAGTCACGAGAAAATTTTGAATTTATATAACGAAAAAAATGAGAAAATATTAGATAAACAATATCCAAATTTTCAACCAGGATCTTATGTATTTGAAAAAGCGAAAGAAATTTCTAAAAGAAAAAGTAGGTATAAAAAGGTTCAAGTTAAAGAAGATTTCGACACATATATTATTGATTCAAATAACCGTAAAATTCATAAAATGAATATCAGAAAAAAATAACACATTAATTTTTATTCTTTTATTTTTAGAACAATTCTTGTTTACACGATGTACAGCCATGTGGAATCAACTATCAGAATACACGACTTGAATAAAAATCCTTTAGCCATCATACCCATAGGAAAAGCCAAACTTCAATTAGGACATGTAAGAATAATCCAACCAGTTAATTTCACATACTTTGAAGACATAATTGAAAATTTTGATGAGATATTAAGAACTAATAAACTAAGTGGAAAATTGTATCAAGTATTGAAGAAAAAACATGCACATTTGTATAACACTTATTATAAACTAAAACCTAATGTTCATCGAAGAAAACGTTGGGATAGTCTAGGCACTGCATGGAAATGGATAGCAGGAAATCCAGATGCTGAAGATCTAAGGATTATCAACCAAACGATGAATAATTTGATCGAATATAACAATCAACAAGTTTTTGTCAACAATGCTATGGATACAAGGATTCAACAAATCAGCAAAATTACAAACGACCTTCTTGAACTGGATTTCAAAACAAAATTACAACATGAAGTGGAAATGAATATACTTATTGCGATACTCAATATAGATGCTGTACAAAATCAACTAGAAGTTTTGGAAGATGCGATATTACTAGCGAAACATGGTATTCCAAGCAGCAGAATTTTGTCAATGACAGAATATGCCAAAATAAAACCATTTTTAGAGCAGCAAAATGTTCATGTTACAACATTTGAAAAACTCTTATCGAAATCATCAGCCCAAGTTACAATGAATAATACACATGTAATTTATATGCTAAAAATACCTCAATTATCATCAGAAACATATGAATATGAATTCATAGACTCTTTGGTACAAAATCAAAAAAGGGTACATCTTTATTCAAATTACATTCTCTACAATTCAACAAAAATATATGAAATCAGCAATGAATGTACACAAGATGAAACTCTCTATATTTGTGATACCAAAATCCTAAAAACTCCAAGTCAATGCATCCGCAATCTCATCAGGATACAACACGCCAACTGTACATATGAAAAAGTGTATACAACTGGAAACATCAAACACATAGATGAAGCAACTCTTTTACTCAATGATGTAAATGTTAGTTTACACTCAAATTGTACTAACAATACACAGAGGTTAAAAGGATCTTATATAATTCAATTCGAACATTGTGAATTATATTTGGATAATAATATATACCGCAACTCTATCATCAACCTCAACAGCAAAACCTTTAGACCAACAACAGGATTATTGGTAGAAGAAGATTCAATAATCGATATTCCATCACCGGAATTTTTGGCAAATTTAACGCTAAACCATAGAGGTATTTTGGAACACATGTATCTACAAAATGAGTCACTAAAATGGAAACAGCATATTTTTGAAATAATGGGTAGTTCTGGAATACTTATTATAATCATAATGCTAGTAATTGGAATAATTATCAAGTATTGGAAACCAAAACAAACAAATATCAATATCAAAATAAGTGAACAACCAACTGCAACAGCTCCCATATCAGAAGAAATTCGAAAACCTGAAAATGAGTCATCAAGTTATACAGACATTTCTACAGAACGTTTCTTGGAAATTCAGAAATTTTTAAACATGCCGACACAAGAACGCTCAATAAGACTTTGAGGACAAAGTCTTTTGAAGGCGGAGGAGTTAGCACCACCCTAGTAACACACCAGTTAAGCACCAGCACATTCACAGACCGGCGCGGCATCGAAGATCCCAGAACCGACAGCCAGTCAAAACATCGTTTGGAATTTATCAAAACATAAACATAAATTAATATCTAATAAAAGAGCATGCGGCTCGATAGCGACAGCTTGTTCAGTTCGTTCAGTTCAATTAGCTAGTTCAGTCTTAAGTTAGTCATCCGAAATCATTTTTTTAAAAATTAAGTTTTAGTTCTTAATTTATTAACTTAACGTTCACAATCCTGTGCGGATTCCGTTCAGAGTCCTTTCCGGATTCCGTTCAGAATCCTCTTCAGATTCCGTTCAGAATCCTGTCCGAATTCTGTTAAAAATCTGTCCGAATTATGTTCCGAATCTGTCCGGATTCCGTTCAGAATCCTCGTCGGATTCCGTTCAAAATCATCTCCGGTTTCTATTCAGAATCTTCTACGGATTCCGTTCAGAATCCTTTGTGGATTTCGTTCAGAATCCTGTTCGCATTCTGTTGAAAATCTGTCCAAATTATGTTCAGAATCTTGTCCGTATTCGGTTTAAAATCCTCTCCGGATTTCGTTCAGACTCCTGTCCGTTTTCCTTCCAGACTCCTGTCCGTTTTCCTTTCAGACTCCGTTTTCCGTTCAGATTCTGTTCAGAATGCTCTTCGGATTCCATTCAGAATCCTCTTCGGATTCCGTTCAGAATCCTCTCCGGATTCCGTTTCTCAATCCTGTCCGGATTCTGTTCAGAATCTTGTCCGGATTCAGTTCAAAATCCTGTCCGGATTCCGGTCAGTATCCTATCCGAATTCAGTTAAAAACCTGTCCGGATGATGTTCAGAATCTTGTCTGGATTCCGTTTAAAATCCTGTCCGGATTCCGTTCAGACTCTTGTCCGGATTCCGTTCAGAATTTTCTTCGGATTCCATTTAAAATCTTCTACGGATGCCATTCTGAATCCTTTCTGGATTCCGTTTCTGAATCCTGTGCGAATTCTGTTCAGAATCCTCTGTGGATTCCGTTCAGAATTCTCTCCGGATTCCGTTTCTGTCCGGATTCTGTTCAGAGTCTTGTCCGGATTCCGTTCAGTATCCTATCTGAATTCTGTTAAAAAACCGGTCTGTATTATGTTCAGAATCTTGTCTAGATTCCGTTTAAAATCCTGTCCGGATTCCGTTAAGACTCCTGTCCGGATTTCGTTCAGAATCCGTTCAGAATTTTCTTCGGATTCCATTTAGAATCTTCTACGGATGCCATTCAAAATCCATTTAGAATCTTCTACGGATGCCATTCAAAATCTTCTACGGATGCCATTCAGAATCCTGTCCGGATTCCATTCAAAATCCTCTTCGGATTCCGTTCAGAATCCGAACTCTGTTAAAAATCTGTCCGGATTATGTTCAGAATCTTGTCCGGATTCCGTTTAAAATCCTGTCCGTTTTCCGTTCAGCATCCTCTTCAGATTTCGTTCAGAATTTTCTTCGGATTCCATTCAGAATTTTCTCCGGATTCCGTTCAGAATTCTCTCCTGATTCTGTTCAGAATCCTCTCCGGTTTCCGTTCAGAATCCTGTCTGGATTCTGTTCAGAATCCTGTCTGGATAACGTTCACAATCCTGTGCGGATTCCGTTCAGAGACCTTTCCGGATTCCGTTCAGAATCCTCTTCGGACTCCGTTCAGAATCTTCTCCGGATTCCATTCGGAATCTTCTACGGATTCCGTTCAGAATCCTCTCCGGATTCCGTTCAGAATCCTCTTCAGATTCCGTTTCTGAATCCTGTCTGGATAACGTTCACAATCCTGTGCGGATTCCGTTCAGAGTCTTTTCCGGATTCCGTTCAGAATCCTCTTCGGACTCCGTTCAGAATCTTCTCCGGATTCCATTCGGAATCTTTTACGGATTGCGTTCAGAAAACTGCGAATTTCGTCCAGAATCTTCTTAGGATTCTGTTCAGAATCCTGTTCGAATTTTGAAAATCTGTTCGGATTACGTTCAGAATCTTGTCCGGATTCCGTTTAAAATCCTGTCCGGATTCCGTTCAGACTCCTGTCTGTATTCCGTTCAGAATTCTCTTCAGATTTCGTTCAGAATTTTCTTCGGATTCAATTCAGAATCTTCTACGGATTCCGTTCATAATCCTGTCCGGATTCCGTTCAGAATACTCTCCGGATTCTTTTCCTAAATCCTCTTCGTATTCTGTTCCTGAATCCCTGGTTTCTGTTAATAATCCTCTCAGGATTCTGTTCTTGAATCCTCTAAGGATTCTACTCATGAATTCTCTCAGGCTTCTTTTTAGAATCCTCTCAGGGTTCTCAGGATCCTCGCAGTATTCTCTGCAGAATCCTCTTTGTGTTTTGTTACAATTACTCTCAGGATTCTGTTCCTCAATCCTCTCAGGATTCTGTTCCTAAATTCTCTCAGGATTCTTTTCTTGAATCCTTTCGAGATTCTATTCCTGAATGCTCTCAGAATTCTGTTATGAATCATCTGAGAATTCTGCACCTGAATCCTCTCTGGATTCTGTTTCTGAATCCTCTCAGGATTCGCTGCAGAATCCTATTAAGATTATCTTCAGAATTATTTTCAGAATCCTCTCAGTATTCTCTACATAATCCTCTCAGTCTTCTGATTTGATTCCTCTCAGTATTCTGTTGCTAAATCATCTCAGGATTGTGTTTTTGAATCCGCCTCAAATTAGTGGGACAAAAAGTTTAAAAAAATGTGTCGGCCTTATTGATCAATAGCGAAAAAGCCCAAAAACTTGCTAAACAGGTCTGTACAACTTAAATTTAGGTCTCACTAATCCAATTGAATTTTGATCAGAATTTTCGAAAGCATTCTCAAACTACAATTCTTGGAGCATTGATTTGAAATTCAACTTGAAAAGTAGAATACCTTACTTCTTTTGTTTCGAACTGTACTTGAATGAAAATTTCCCACGAAGCATGCTTGTTCGATTCCAACTTAATTACCAACTACGGGTTGCCTCCGAGCATACTAATTATTTATTTACAATCTCAACTTCGATCTGTATTCTGCCCTTGATTGCACTCGAGATGCATCCGGAAGCTCTACTTCCGCTCCGACGCAAACTGCTTCCCTAATCAATCAATTTGCTCAACCGTCTCTAAACCGTTTTCCGGGACAAATGAGAGCGCACAAATTCGCTAAGTATGCGATAAAAGTCCTTCCTAAAACTAAATCCCCGGGGAAAACTTTTCCTCTCTCTCTTTTCGAACAAGGCGTGCTTCTTGGCGATACCGAGCACTACAGCTCCGGACAAAAGAAATAGTTTTCCGCCGGAACAAACCGAGCTGCAAACTTGTTTTGTTTAACTAAAGGATCACACAGGAGGTTCTCTTCTGCTTCAACCTTTCCTCCCTGGAGTACTTACGGTAAGTGGTGGAAGTCTGCAGTGCGGGTAATCCCATTTCTGCCCAAACTGCAAACAAACAAATACATTTAGTTAATTCATTCCATCATCGGCAAACACTTGCCTGCCGCCGCCCTACATTCGATGTGCAGCTGCAATGCTCTCGCAGTCAAGATGCCTCCACTTGGGGATGATACTGCTTTCGAAATACCTTTGAGAGCGTACGCAACAACCCGAACCACAGTGGGACGAAACTAAGAACAAGCGGTCAAAATCTCTAATAATCGCGTCTGACAGGACATTTTTTTGCCGTTAATTATCATAAGGGCGTAACTGCAATGATCGATTTCTCTTTATCTCTTACTTAGCCAGGCGATTGTTTTAGTCTGCTGTTTTCGATTCAATTCGATTGAACTTTGTGTACCAATCAAAAGAGAGAATCGATCATCTGCAGTAATATTCAACACGAAATTCATTACTACCACTTGGTATTCAAACTTGAAGTTTTTTTTCCTTCTCTATGCTCATAGTGCAAACGATATTCTTTAAATATTCTGCCATCTCTTATATATCATAAAACTACACATCAAAGCAGTTGAAGCATCTCATCTAGGTTTTTGAAGTTTATGCAATTTTTTTACAATTTTTTAGGGTTTTTAGTTTTTTATGTATAGGCAATTTTCGGTAGGTAAATTTGTAGTTCCATTCTTTGTAACAACAATTTGATGTTTAAAACATGAGATCAACTACGTTCAACAGTAAAAATTTCCTTATACACTATCATCGTTAGCCAACATGTCTTCTTCTTGCTTTGCCTTCCATTCATATGTTTTACCTAACGCCTACATGTATACCACCCGCCTACAACTTGTATGCAAGTTATACACATTGCTCGCAAGATATTACAGATATAGTGACCGACAGATGAGATGGGTAGATAGACATGACGGCAGACCATGGCCTACATTTTACCTACTCAGTGCAACATTTTTGAGGTCATCGAAGGTGAACAAAATACTGTCTTCAGATCCTGAAACTACAGACCCATACTAGCGAAATTTTATCTGGGTTTTGAATGATTCCTTCAAAATATGGAGTTACGCTCTTTCAATTTTTTAGCTTGATTTTTCCTCAACACAGCTATATCATAAACTAGTTTACATATTTTGGTCATAATTTAAAAAAACCGCTTATATTCTAGCATGACCGTCTTCTAAAAAAAGGCTCAATCAATACAAGCAATTTTACTGCACATTTTTAATCCCTATAAACGAACTTTCTTCTTGTTATGGTAATATTATCACTTCAATGTTCACAGTGTTGTATTTCAAATACTCAGGATACTTCTAAAACCTTTTGACCGCTTATTCCTAGTTTCGTCCCACTGTGCCCCCGGTGGCCATCTCATCATCTTCATCATCGGTATCAATCTCGAGTGCAGCGGCGTCCAGTTAGTCTGTTTGCATGGGTGGTGTGTGTTGATGAGATTCATTCGATTGCATTAGCCGGTGCTGCTTCATCTCGGCGTCCACAGTCAGTCATTTGATGAGCACCCCTTAAACCGGGGGATAACGCATCAAATGTTCGACGTAATCCACTGGCCTGCCACTACCGACCGGATAATGCTATGGTTTGGGTACTCGAGCACCGGGTGTCTGACCAAATAGAAGAGGGGGTTCGAACCCGACGTATTATGCATTTTAGTTTCATTTGTGGGTTTGTGAATAGATTTCCATCAACATCATTGCCACGCACATACAGATCATCTGCCGCTAGGAATACAGCATCCAGTGGGGGATTCCTCCTCTAGCTAGAAGAGTGATTAATTGGATGAAGTGCTTTGTTTAGAGCATTGTATGGTGATGGACATGATGATGATGATGATGATAATGGTAATCATGCCTGGGAGATTTTTCCGGTTGTTTGCTGTGGCCTCTGAGATATTTAAGAGGAAAACTGCGTAATCTTTGTTTAACTGGGTGAAACTGTATCCAGCAAAAATGACTAATATTGAAATGAATCTGAAGATTGGCGCCTTCAACAGAAATTACCTATTTCGTCAACTATATAATTTTACAAAATTTCCTTACGTTTTGAAAAAGTGGTCATGCTCAGACTAATTACTCTTAAAAATAATGAAAATCACTCCAAGCGTAACTCACGTTATGATTGAAAGACACATGATGTAATTGATGAAATGATGTAAAAATGGATTCTGAAAGATGTATTGAAAGAAAAATGTAATTTTACATGATGAAAGACATGAAAACGATGCCACTATGATTGACCTTTCCCGAATCAGACACCATCGTATTTAAAATGAGACACAAATTCACGTCATTTGGCTCGCTTCTTTTATGTGCATCCAGAAGACGTAAAATCGCATGAATTTTTCGGAGTGTGTAGTGTCCTGTGGCTATAAGTAGCTATAAGTAAGTTCCAATCTAAGTGTTGTTTCTAACAGAATTCCTAAATAAAATTTCAGGATAAATCCACAATGAAATCTAACCGAGATGAGCCAGCCTCGGGCTACAAATCTCGGTAATAAAGATAATAATAATAATAGGGGAACTTACGTATTGTCGGCAGCCTAAGCAGTTCAACTTTTAGGAAGGCAATTATACACAACAACAAAGCACAAAAAATAACAGGAGACACTTGAACTACACTTGAGCACACTTAATTTATTCATTTTTATGCACAAAACACTAATTTGTTCTCTAAATTGTCTATTTTTCTTCACCAAAGTCACGAGACACTTGTTCTTTTATCGGCAATGCAATTACTATTGTTGGCAACAAAATTGCTCTCTTCGGCAATCCAAAAATGTACAAAAACTAGGTTATGTATTGGTAACTTTTCGTATTTGTTGACAATGCCTGAAATTGAACGTCACTCATTATGTTCTACTTGTTGAAAGGGCCAATGCAGAAAAATACAGTCTATACTGAGAACAGCATTGCAGTTATAAATAGAATAGCTGAGAGTCATATTGAATACACAACGCCACTAAATTTGTGCAGACTAAGGCGCCGTCCACAAATTACGTAACGCTCTAGGGGGAGAAGGAGTAGGCTCAAACGTTGCGGCTCAAACACAAAATTTACTTTTTCATACAAGGACCGTTGCGGTGGGGGGAATGGTCGAACACGATTCTCTTGATTTGTTCTTATTGCGTATCAATTCTACATGCGGCGATCTGGAATATAGAAATTCATACATTTTGCCTTAAGAAAGATGGAACGATTGCAATACGAAAGCTTTATTTATCGTTTTAGCATCACCCCACATCAAGGCGTCGATAGACGGAATCTATGACAAAAGGTCGAAAGGACAGAAGGTCGAAAGACAAAAGGTCGAAAGGACAAAAGGTCGAAAGGACAAAAGGTCGAAGAACAAAAAAGGGGCGACAAAAGCTCGAAAATCTTTTTTCAAAGAAATAAAAATTTCCCACCAAGCAAATCATTTTTAACCTTTTGTCCTTTCGACCTTTTGTCCTTCGACCTTTTGTCCATAAACCCGATAGACGAGGGGTGTGTGCACGAGCCTATCGATCACAAGGTTCTTGGTTCGATTCCAGGTAACAGACTTCAAATGTATCCCTCTCATTTACCATTATCACGTCTATCTTTTGATACTATCAAATGATACTGTCACTATGGGTAGTGATAGGGATACTATCACTTCTTGAAAAATGATGAATAGAAGATAGAGTATATTATCTCTATCAATTGATAGACGGATGGAGATACTATCTGCATTTTTTATCACTGTTGGATCAAGCATATCTTTATCATCTATCTTTGGGGGAAAAATATACTATTTGCAAAATTCTATAGCTATCCCTATCTATCCTATCATTGATACAAATACTGAAACCAAAATCTTGCGCATAATGGGAAAAAGCCAATAAAAATAAATCAAGGTATGTTCTCATGGATATTTTCGGAACGGACACGACGAAAGAATGACGGCAATCGATGTCCGACGCCATTTTAAAATCCAAGATGGCGGCCTCCGGTTTAGTAAAATCATTGAAAATCCATGCAATATGGGCATTTTCGAAACGGGCGCGACGAGGGGATGACGGAAATCGATGTTCGACGCCATTTTGAAATCCAAGATGGCGAACTCCGATTAAGGAAAATCGTTAAAACCCATGCAATATGGGTATTTTCGTAACGGGCACGATGAGGGGATGACGGAAATCGATGTCCGACGCTATTTTGAAATCCAAGATGGCGGCCTCCGGTTTGGTAAAATCATTGAACACCCATGCAATATGGGTATTTTCGGAACGGGCGCGACGAAGGGATGACGGAAATCATGAATCATTCATAAACCATGTTTTATTCATAAATCATGTTGTATTGAGTTACGTTATAAAGAGGTGTTACTAATCCGGAGGCCGTTATCTTGGATTTCAAAATGGCGCCAAACATCAATTTTCATCATCCCCTAGTCGCGCCCGTCCCAAATATACCCATATTGCATTGGTTTTCAATGATTCTACCAAACCGGAGGCCGCCATCTTAGATTTCAAAATGTCGGATATCGATGATCATCATCCCCTCGTCGTGCCCGTTCCGAAAATACCCATATTAAATGGGTTTTCAACAATTTTCCTTGACCAGATGCCGCCATCTTAGATTTCAAAATCGGATATCGATTTTCGTCAGCCCCTCGTCGTGCTCGTTCCGAAAATACCCATATTGCATGGGTTTTCAACAATTTTCCTTGACCAGATGCCGCCATCTTGGATTTCAAAATGGCGTCGAGCATCGATTTTCGTCATCCCTTCGTCGCGCCCGTTCCGAAAATGCCCATATGGCAAGGGTTTTCAATGATTTTACTAATCCGGAGGCCGCCATCTTGGATTTCAAAATGGCGTCGGATATCGATTTTCGTCATATCCTCATCGTGCCCGTTCCGAATATAACCATATTGCATGGGTTTTCAACAATTCTTACACTCCTGAAGCCGCCACATTGGATTGCTAAATATGGAATATAGTTAATTTTCTATACCCATCGTCCAACAATTTTTATTCTATTTTTTTCAATTGATAAATATAGAACCTCTATCATTGTTATTTGAGAGATGTTGTACTGATAGTATCATCATAAGAATTTTTTGGGATAGGGATAATATCACTCTATCCTCTATCTCTGATAGGAACCATTCTCTCAGTGATACTATCAGGATGGACAAGAAGTGATAGTATCAGTATAGCTGAACTGGTAGCACAGACAAACAGACGTAACACTTAGAACAAATCTCAATCTGAATCATAGTCACGAGGACATGTACGCCCAATGCCAAAATCGGTTTGTTTGGCCGACAGGCCAACAGATGGCGGTAGTGTGTAAACGTCAAACGCGAACAAAAACGATGCGAGCGCTTCTGGTGGCGGATTGGCCACCTACTATATTTTTGAATCAACCGTTAAAAAGGTGGTCAATGCACAATGATGGAGTGTGACGTCTGTTTGTCTGTGCTGGTAGTATCAGTTGACTATGAGATAGATGATAGTATCATCGTCTATCTGATAATTTTGATGCCTGCCTGAGAATACCGTGAAATATATTTTTGCAATGAGAATACATATTTTTTTTAGCCGAACACATCAAATTAAATTGCGAAATTTGTTCAAAAATAAATGAGGATTTACGCATTTTTGGCCAAATCTCACCTTCAACGATGGTACTTGCACATTTGTTTTCAATGTTCCACGATTTTTTTCTGGTTTATGAATATTGTTCGATCGATTCGGAAAAAAATCCAAACTTTGCCAGAAAAATTGATTTGCGTTCCTATTATTCTCAGTGTATGAGAAAATCAGAATAGGCCCTTTGCAAATCAATTCACTTATGACTTGACACAAAAACATTATCCTCTGATTGCCTGTAGAACAACAGGAGTGTTGCCAAAATAGTTCAACTATTAAAAGACGTATATTTTATATGTTTCTCAGTATATTGAAGATTATGCCCTACAATCTACTAATAAGAAAGTATTAAAAGGCTCAATTGTTACCAATGCATGCTTTGTTGGCTAATTCCAATAAATTAATTAGTTGTGTTCTATTTTTTCGGTGAATTTAAATCGTGAATAATAAATACACCGCAATTGAATATGGTTTTCTGGCAACCTAGTCCAGTAATAAAAATTGATAGCCGAGGAAATCAAAGTGCATTAATTTCAATTTGTGATTTAAAGCATAAAAATTAAGCATTTTCGAGTGCTTTACATACAAATCAAAAGTTCAATAGTGCATAAGTGATCGGTGCGTAGCTTGTGTGAAAAAATTGGCATTGCAGCTGAGAATTGGACCTTTTAAAGTGTTGAGTTTTTGTAAGCTGTTCTTGTGTTGTTTTATTCGGCAGCTCACGAATGACGATAATTTCGTAAGCATTTATTTGATTTAATGATAAAACCCATGTTATATAATGTTTTTGTGAAAGATGTGATTTACATGGAAGATTATAGTTCAAGGAATATGTTGAGTACATTGAAGTTAACTCTTGTTCCATAGATAAATTTAAACAAGGACGATAAGTTAGTGCTGCCGAAAATACCTTCAAGGTGCCGAAGCCATCATTTACCCTAATTGAAATCTATGAATGCTCTTTTGAACTTTCATGTGCGGGTAATTCTCAACAGAATTCCGGGAATATTCTGAAAAGAATCCGGATAGTGCTGAAAGGATTCCGAACGGAATCCGGAGAGGATTCTGAACAGAGCTCGGAGAGGATTCTGAGCGGAATCCATTAAGGATTCTGAACGGAATCCGGAGAGGTTTCTAACTGAAATCCGGAGAGGATTTGAGAGGGTTTGATTGGAAATCCTGAGAGGATTCCGTCGTGAATCCTGAGATGATGTAGTCGAGAATCCTGGAAGAATTTGATTGAGAATCCTGAATACTGTTGAGCGTTCTGAGAGGATTCTATCGAGAATCGTGAGACGATTCTGTAGATAATCCTGTGGGGATTCTACAGAAAATCCTGTGTGGATTCTGAAATCATTCTGTCAAGGATCCTGAGATATATCTATTAAGAATTCTGAGAGGATTCTGTTGCGAATCCTGAGATAATAAGGTCGAGTATTCTGCGAGAATTTGATTGAGAATCCAGAGAGGATTCTGTCGAGAATCCTGAGAGGAAAATGTCGAGTATCCTGAGAGGATTCTGTCGTGAATCCTGAGTCGATTTTGTTGTTAATAATAAAATGGTTACCGTTTTGATTCATATTACGGGCACTTAAGGCCTCAGTGAAGTATAACCCAGCAGAGAGCATACAAAATAAATCATTCTGTATGATTCTTTAGCGTTATCAAGCGTTGGAAGCCCTTAACTTTCGAATGGTGGGTAAAGAATTCGCTTCCGCAACTTGAATAATTTTTAATAAATCAAAATGTGTGGCCTTTTCATGATTCTTATTCCGGACGCTTCCTCACTTTTGCCTCATATTCCGGACACTTTGATTCGAATTCCGGACAGCTCATGACAATCATTAAAGAACAGTCAAATCATCAATTGAAATCGTCATACCACTAAAGAGACATCTAAGGTAGTTGGGCATTATAAATTTTCAAATATATTTATGGAAAATGCTTACTAAAACGAGCCTTGAAATCGAGAACTTTTAAACGGCAAAAATTGAAACATTTCGTGTGAAATGTTTCCCATACAAAGTAGAGTGTCCGGAATTTGAAGCTGTCCGTAATATGAATCAAAACGGTATATGAAAAGTATTATAGGAATTTCAGTGCTAGAACTAAGGTCCAATTTCCTTAAAAAGCATTCCGTTGTGAATTTTCTCAGCCTACAAGCTTCATCTAAAAAGCCTCTTCAAGAAATTCTCTCTCCTTCGAAACCAATTTTTCATTTCGCAAAACAATCTGTGCTCTCCGATGTTACAAGCAACGTCGTCGAGTTCAAATCCATCCATCAACATGTATTGAAGTAGTCCGCTAAGGGGAACCCACTCCTCGAGTAAACATTTTACAACCAAGAGGAGCTGCATGTTGTCGAACAAGCAGCGAGCTTAGTGTGTACTTCTGTCAGAAGTGTACAGAGCTTGCGAAAACAGTACGCGCTTACGTGATATATTACACTGCGTTGCCGAGCTTCTGATTGGCGAAGGATGGGCCGCGGCGTGCGTCTCGTGCCTAACAAACAAGTATTAATTATACAACACTGATTTTCCATTAGAATGCCATACCATCTCTGCGCCTCCCCGGGACGGGAGATAGAATCTGATGGATTGCGCATTCCGCATCGGAATTGACATTTCTCAGGTGTAGGGAAATCTAATTCTTTGAATTTTTGTTTTCATTCCTCTTCAGCTTACAAAGTATCACAAATTTACGAGACGTCGATCTACTCCTACTCCTATGGGCGAACACAAACACACAATTGACACGGGGCACAGAGGTTCAGGTTCTTCAAAAGCTGGCAAAACCCCCTTTTCAAATTCTTCATCAGTACCATTCTAAACATTATATTCATTTCTCAGATCTAGGTGTTTTTTGTTAGACAACACTATCATCTTAATTTGGTAAAACGATTATAAGATTTTATTAACAACATATTACATTCTATTCGCCGTAGTAGTTCAGATTTTTACAGATGAGTTGATTTAACCTGCTTATAAGAGAGAGAAAAAAAAGTTTCCTATTTACTTAACCTAAATATATAAAGTATTAATCGTGGCATTAGAATATTGCAACGATTTTTGTCTAAAATTATTAATTATTTTATTTGACATTTGTTCCAATATTTCAACATTGGATATTCTATTTTTCATTGGTACTATACCAGGGAGGAAGCTTCAAAATCATTTTCAAAATTTTATTTTGTATCCTCTGCAGAGCTTTCTTTTTGGTATTACAACAGCTAGTTCATAGTGGTCCAGCATACAACATGGCTAGCCTGAAATTTTGTTTGAAGATCAAAAGCTTGTTCTTAAGATAAAGTTTTTTTTTCTATTAATAAAGGGATAAATACATTTTATATATTTATTACATTTGGCTTGAATGCTCTCAATTTGATGAAAGTCCAATTTTTATTTAACATGAGCCCTAGATACTTAACTTCATCTAGCCAATTTATTGGAATCCCTTTAATCGTGGCAACATGTCTTCAAACCCTTTTTTTATTCATAACAAAACATGATGAATACGCCATAAATTGGGTCTTCAACCTTATATCATGTTTCAAAACTCTGTTTACCGCTAAAAATTGTAAAAATATTCGGAATACGGAGTTTTTGTCATGATTTTCATAAACCTGGACCACTCTGGAGACGTTCGCAGAGTGTAAATCTTTCTCGTTTTTAAGAACCATCGCACCGGTCGACCCGAAGTGGGAGTCGTAAATTTAATTTGTTTATAATTTAGGCGGCATTTTATGACATTCCTAGCACAACAGCAGTTTGAGCCTAGGTTCGTGCGACTTCAATCGTCGTAGACGCCGCCATTTCGGATTGCTGCAAACGCTATAAAATTTGAGTTGACGAGCTCATTTAGCCAAAAGCGCCATACGATACAATCAACCGGGTCTTGAAATTTCTCCCATCGGACCATTTTACATTTCATTAAATTTTGTTGAAGAATGTACCATTCGTTACTTTCAGCTGTTGGATTCCGGAAAAAATGGAACCAATGGAGCAGCAAATAACATTCAGCACTTGTGCAGCTGACATCCTTGGTATTTTTAATTATAGACGGAAAAACATCTGACCATCTGAACCGAAGATCTCCTCCTTCCGGAAAACCCAATTAAGAATGGTACCGAAAATATCCTGGAAATGAAAAACAAGCGCTCTCTGCTGGCTCTTCGAATGACCTTTGTCAGCAGAAAGGAGAAAGATGCACAAATGTTGACATACACCAGCATTTTTCCTCTGTTTTCTTGTAACCAGAGGAAAATCCTTTCTGCATCCATTGCATTGTCTCCTGCTCCACATTCACATCATACCTCTACATATTGCGTCGCATTGTCGCAGATAGGGCTTTTTCTTGTCAAAATTCTACCAATGCTGCTTTCCACTTTCAACACAGTGGCATGTGGTTGAGGATTTTGCTGAATCGGTTCATTTGTGAAATGGGATTGAATCTACAGTCGGGTATTTTTCCTTCCACAGATTTTCGGCTGCGTAAGCTTGTTAGTATCTAACGAAAATCAACTGGAATGGCTGAAAGACAGTTTATGCATCGAATTAGGATATTTTTATCAGATGTACATATTTGTTTTAATATGCTTTTTTTCTCTTTTACAGGTAAGCTTCATTACGTCTCCAGATGGTTTGAATTCGTACAAGTAAGTTAAGCCACAATTTCAAAAAATGGGCAGTGCTTTGACGACATGGAAAACTATTTCTGAAAATTGATCTTGTCTATTAGAGCTAAAAATTGCTCTCAAAATATTTATGATCATAATTAGATTTCAAATGTGCTCAGAAAAAAGTTTAATTTAAACCATTTTTAAACGTTACCATCTAGTCGACATCTAAAAATTGATCTATCAATCGACAGGGCTGATTACATCTTGGTTAGAATCTTGGTCACTATTTTAAAGTTTTATTTTTGATGGAAGGATGCTAATTCTTTTTTAACAAAATGATCTCTAAAGCCTATATTTTACTCCCAGCTGAACTCAAAATCTAGAGTATCCAATGAAACCTTTGGAGACTTTTACGGGACTATTCTCCAGGAATTTCTTCTCAGATCATCAAAAATTCTTCTGAGATTGATTCTTTCACGAACTTCTCCAGCTATTTCCCACTAGTTCGTTTTGGAATACGTTCGAAAATTTCGCTTAAGATTTTTATATGATTTCTCCAAATTTTGGACCTGGATTTGGAAAAATCCATCGCAACTACCTCCAGTAATTTCTATAGAGATTACTCTGATTCCAGGATTCGCATCACTAAATGTATTTAAAGATTTCCTGAGAGTGAAATTCAGGTGTTTGCTTACAGTTTGCTTTAGTAAATAATGCAAAGATTTTTTCAGGAATGTATTGAGAGATTCCTTCGCAAATTCCTCTCAGATTTTTATTCAACATACCTTGAAGAATTGATCCAAGATTTTTTCAAAGATACCCTCAGAAATTACTCTAGGGATTTATTCAAAGACTTGTTTTTTAAGCAAGTGATCTTTGTCAGCACTAATAGAGTTCCTGAGCCGTTGCCCACGGAGATTTTTTGAATTTCCTCTTCTTTTATTCAGAGTTTCTTTAATATTACAACTTGAAATTTATCTAGAGATTTTTCTAAAGTTTCTTTTGGGCATTCTTCAACAGATTCTTCCAAAAAGTTTTCCACAGAAGTTCTCAAAGAATTCATCCAGGATTTCCCTAAGAATATCTCTACGGAGATGCTAAAGAAAATGTCCTGAAATAATTGGATGAAATATTTGAAAAAAATCGGGTGAATATTTCTAAACTAAATCCTGAAAACAGAGCTGCTGAATGTCATGAATATCAGATGACTTTGACAACTGAATATTGATAATATCATCGTTCCCCGTGGAAAAAAGTCATCAGGAAATATTTTTTCTGGTGACTTTTTCCGAACTACTATCGGTTATCAATATTTGCTGATGCTATAGGGGGAGATCCCCCAGTGCCGGACAGCACCCAATACCGGACAAAGTCGAAACATTGAGAAATCATGGTCCAATCAAGATGGTGTATTAGTAGAAAAGAAAGCTATTATGGAGACTAATGTTTGCGTAGAATAACACATCCTTGAAATACGCATGCCTTTTTAAAAAAGTAGAAAAGTTTGAAAATCTTTAAAAAATTGGCGTTTTCTCTTAATTTTGAGCCTATTTTGTAATTATTTTGAATATGAGAAAATACTTTGGACCCCGCAAGCATGATCGAACATAATCCTAATTTGAAAGTATGAATATATTTTGTGCCATAATTGAACTAAATATTGACAAATTACAATTTTGGTTAAGCACCTCCAGTCCCTCAGTATCGGACAGCTTGATTTGTTATACGATATCTTTGTAGTTATTGCTTAAGTGTCTCAGAATACTTTCATTTTTCATGGATTCCGTCGATCATGGTATCAAACATTCAATAAAATTAAGAAGAATGAACATTCAGAACAACATCGTAAAATGTGCTATTTTTCATCATATTTTGAAAGAGGTTTTTGATAGGCATCTTGCAAACTAAGAAAAACTCAAATTTTTCTTGTAAATGTTGCAAATGCATTGAATTGGTAATTATAAACTATTCCTATAGTGTACACATTCAATGATGTTCAAATTTACAGAATTCGAGGCATTTCCAGATCGTGTCCGGTATTGGGTGCCACCTTTCAAGATCGATCAATTTGGTACTAAAATACATCATCAAAATGCAATGTTAAAATTCATATTTATTTTTTCAAATTTATTTTTGTACACTATAAAAATGGTAATATTTATCATAAATGGGAAACACGAGCCCATAAAATCAATATTTTTCGACTTATGAATTAAGTGGCTTAGGAGTCCGGTACTGGGGGATCTCCCCCTATTTTACATGGGAGGTTGCTATGAGCGTTTAAAATTTTCCAAAAGTTTGACATTTAACAGCACTGCCTACAAGTATTACTGATTCTCTTGAAATAGATGGTAAATTCCTACAAGAGAGAAGTCTTTTAAACATCTTCGGATATCTTCTAGAAAGTCTTGGATAAGTATCCCGGAAAACTTATGAAAAAATTATTGGAGATCTTACCCAACAAAATCCATTATTCCAGCAGTAACTCTAGAAGGAATTACAGGAAGCATTGCTGTAACGTTTTGTGGTGTTAAATCCTAGGTGAACAATCAGATTTAAGAATCCATTGAGAATTTACTTCAAAAATCATCCAAGGAATGTTTGAAACTTTTGAACAGATGTATAAGTAATCCTCGGTTGTATTTATAGGAAAAATGGTGGAAGAATTTCTAGTAGATTTTGTTGAAAATTCTTGGTAGAATTCATGGTACAATTCTCGTGATAATCTGTGGAGTAGTACAAAAATTACACAAAGTAATACTGATAAAAATAACTGGGCTTTTCAAGAAATTCTTGTTTCGTTTTTCAATCTTAATCTCAATCTATGTATAATTTCTTTAAATATTACTCTGAGACGGTAATTATTGAAGGAATGGATAAAACTGGAAAATGCTTTCTGAGAAATCCTGTAAGAATTTCTGGGAGAATTAGTAGAGTGATCCCATTTTTGAAAAGCAATCGATTTTTTGTAGCAAATTTAAATGAAATTTCTTTTGGCATAGCTTGTAATCTTAATTATAATTTCTGGAGGGACCCGTGGACGATTCTTTGTATGTATTCCTGAAGAATGCTTCAGAATTCCAGTTTGTTAAAAACTTAATTTCTACTGGATTACCTCCTGACTCATCAACAGTTTGCCTCCGGAATTGCTCTAAAAATCGTCCTGGGATTATTGCAGGACATCTATTAGGGGTCATGCACAAATTATGTCACGCTCCAAGGGGGGAGGGGATATGGCTAATCGTGACAAGCCTTACAAAATTTTGAAGAGACTGACAAGGGGGGGGTCGTAAAAGTTGAAAGTTTGAGTTTGCTTCTGCTGCTTTGTTTAGAATTTCTAAAACATTTTATCCACAAATTACTCTAGCAGTCCTTTAAAAAAATGCGGGTAGTTTCTCAAGTAAAATCTCAATGGATTCCTCAATATTTCATTTAGGGTTTTACACCATCAAATATTACATCAATAATTCCGATTATTCCTACAAAAAAAAATCTTTAGGGAATCCGCTCGATGGTTTTTATGGAATTCCGCCAGAAATCTTTCCCGATTTTTATGGAATTCCGTCAGAAATCTTTCCCAATCCAGGAATTCGATTCATTTATTTAATATTTATCTTAGTATATCATCTAGAAAATCCACCAAGGCATCGTTTTTTCATGATTTTCTTCAGAAGTTTCATTCGAGATTTCTATAGAATTTGTTCTAGAATTACAGCCTGATTTTTTCAGGAATTTCTTCACTTTTCCGAAGGAATCTCTGAAGTAATTTTCAATTTTACGGTTACGTAATAAATGGACGCTGTCTTTGGGGGAAATCCTGAAAAATCATTAAAGGCATATCTGAAGAAATTACTGTTACAATTCATGAACATGGAAACAGTCTTCTAAGAGCATCCTTCTGCTGAGCGGTTCCATTTGAATTCGAATGTCGGTTTACTTTTGTATTTTTTGATTTGGCTGAAATTTGGCATATGCTTTCTTTATACCCAAAAATGCCTATTTGCATCATCGGTTCGCCATTTTTACCCTAGCGTTACTTATGAGAAGGGCCTAAGAAAAAAAAACCTTAACAATTTTCAAAAAATTAAAACTCAGATACTATTTGTCTGATCGGTTTGGTGTCTTGCGCAAAGTTTTAAGTTATTGTTGGAACTATCTGGAAAAAAATAAACACAGTAAAAAAAAATGTTGTAATATGTTTTATTTGGAAAATAAAGCTTAAAAATCCATTTTCACAAAAATCGTTTTCTTGATTTTTTTTATTTTTTTATATTTTAAAGTAGACAAAAAATGGAGTCTTCTGCACAGTGGGTCAAGATGGAGAAATCATGGACAAAAAAGTTATGATTTTTTGAAAAAAGGTGAATTTTTGAAAATGGTCATAATAAACTTTTTAAATATTTTTCAACTCGACGCAAAATTTACAACAAAAAAGGTATACGGAAAAATCAGGCTAACTTTAATCGTTTTAATGATACAGCGATTTTAATACAAAATTATGATATAATTTTCAATTTTCGGTCATTATAATATAACTTAGAAACGGTTTGTCCGATCAGTTTGGTGTCTTCCGCAAAGTTTTAGGTTATTGTTGGGACTATCTGGAAAAAAATATACACTGCAAAAAAAATGTTGTAATTTTTTATATATCAAAAATAAAGCTTAAAAATCAATTTTCTCAAAAATCGTATTCTTGATTTTTTTTTTATATGTTGAAGTAGACAAAAAATGAAGTCTTTTGCACAGTGGGTCAAGATGGAGAAATCATGGACAAAAAAGTTATGATTTTTTTTTAAAAAAAGGTGAATTTGTTGAAAATGGTCTATTTTTGGTCTATTCTTCAAGCATGTGCATTTTTAAGACAAACCAGTCACTATCAACTCTGATTCGGTAGAACTGGTTCAATAATTCAATTTATCTAATGATAATGAAATTTAAGGCTGGGCTTTTCAAACGAAAACTGCAAGAAATAGGAAAAGTGTGCCAGTTATGGCTATAGTACCTAGTTCTCTATTTGGCCATTTGTGAATTCCCGAAAATTTTCACATTTTATGTACTTTTGAATGTTTTAACATTAAGATATATTTGATATAGTTACTTGAAAACATAAAAAAAATCAGGTGAATTTGTTGACATTTCCCAGGGAAAAAAAATCTTGAGGATGATTTCGAGTACATTTTGGCAAAACTCAGGAAGATGAGTTGAAATTTCTGGTCGAAATATTTGAATTATTTTGGCAAAAACCAGGATCAACCTTCTGCAGTAATAAGATAAGCCAGAGATGGTTAACAATAACAAGCAAAAAAAAAAAATCAAAAAGTTTTCTCTGATAGGTACTCGTCCAGGACTTCCAAAGCTAGAACTAATTTGGCCAAAAATCATTTCTTAAATTACATTAGAAAATCTAACTATATATTTTTCGTTGATTAATCCTTGATACCAGGGATGTCAAGTTAATTTTTCAAAAATCTGGAAGATTTTGAAAATTTTGTTTGAAAACGTCTGGATTGCTAATGTAGTATATGGAGAACCTTTCAAATTATTTACAAAACCTTACAAATTCATGTCAAATTTTATCTAGATTTTCCAGATTTTTGTAAAATGGGGCCTCAAAAATCTGGAATATTCCAGACAAATCTGGAAGGATTGCAAAGCAGCTTGATACTGTTTTTCCACGACTTTTATGAACTATTTCTATACAAGAAATACGAACATGAACATTTCTGAACAAAAACAGTGATTTCTGAAATTCCCTAGCGTGAAATCCATCTGTTCATGAATTTTAGCAACAAATATACATCTAAGGGGCTTTCCTTAGCCGAGTGGTTAGAGTACGCGACTACAAAGCAAAGCCATGGATTCGATTCCCGGTCGGTCCAGGATCTTTTCGTAATGGAAATTTCCTTGACTTTCCTGGACATAGAGTATCATCGTACCTGCCACACGATATAAGAATGCGAAAATAGCAATTTAGGCAAAGACAGCTCTCAGTTAATAACTGTGGAAGTGCTCATAAGAACACTAAGCTGAAAAGCAGGCTCTGTCCCAGTGAAGACGTAATGCCGAAAAGAAGAAGAAGATGCATCACAAGTGATAATGACTACAATTTTCAATTTTATATTTTGTCCACAAAACCAAGATAAAAAGCTTTCAGGTGATGTAAATTTTTTTTTTTTTATTTTGTGCAAATATTTGTTTTTAGCTATGCTTAGCTATGTCTGACCGCCTCCGGCCCTATCGTTTGTAGTTACAAAATAAGTTTGATAGGCATTATTGAAATCTGACACGACTACATTTGTTTCTGAATTTTAGATATCTTACATTAAGGAGTCCTAAATGTTGCTTTAAATTTTGTAAATAAATGCTTTTGAGCGTTTCCATAATTATTTGTGCAGGAATGCTTGCACAAACGATGGATTTGTGATTCAAAATCGTTTTCCCAAGAACCTGTTGGGTTTCCATAACTACACAGAAAATTAATAAGTTAGTTCGCTGAAAGTATTAGCTTAACTACAATTTCCTGAATTCAGCCATTATCCATTGGTGAGGTATAGCGTGTGCCAATCTTTCATATTAAAATTCGAGATATTTTCAGTTTCTCTGAATTCAATCTGGTAGCAAACGGTACTCTAATTTAACCATGAAAAGCGCAGGAACCTGAATCGAGAACGTGACCTCTTTCACCATCATTTCTTGAGTACAAAAAAAAAATCCAGAACAGTCAAAAAATTATGGATCACCCGAATCAACACACCAAAACCATTCCGATGGTAATTACAAACTTTTGCCTTTTACCGGCACTCTCAGTCGGTCCTGATGCATGATTATGATTCCGACCATCAGCTGCAGCAGCATTGCCATTTTCCGACTTCCGAGAATTGGCTTTCACGTTGCACTACCGAAAATCACGTAATTTCGAATCCCGACATTTTAACATCGCCGTCGTCGTATTTCGTATTGCAACAGAAAAGTTGCACGCAACAACTCCAATGCGGAAATATCCTTCCAGTCGCCTCCGGGGCCGTAGTGAAAAAACCGACAACCAGGTTGGTCGCTAGAGTTGTACTTTGTACATGTATGAAATAATATTTTTAATGTGACACAGTGTTCGGCGTGCTCTTTTTTTTTTTTTGTTGGTTCAGATTGAACCGAACACTGCTCTCTTGCACACCGGAGATGGAAGGGAAATCGGAAATACTAGTTGGAAAAAGTTGTTCCTCGTGCCTGTGGTCTCGATGGAATTTATATGTTAGCGATAGAGTTGGCTGGTAAATTGATTTTAAAAATTTGGATTCAAAAACGACGTTTTGAAACAAACGAAGGGTGTTGAAAATTAAAGATAAATTTCCATATAATTTATTTGAGTAAAATTGCTAAATTTTCTAATTTGTAAGCTTTCCCACACAGGAAAAACTCCAATAAAAGCCCTCGTCATTTCACAACTTTGTCACAGTATAGGCAGCATTTTCAATCAAGGCACACGACCACATGTGGCCAGGCGTTTTTCGTTCAGTTTTTCCGTCATCGTTTGGCTAAAAGTTGTGAAATTATTTTCCAACATAGCTCTGCTCCCGACTCCCATTCCCTGTATACCGCGAGATTTGTTTTCGGTTGAATCCGGAAAAGGGACAAAATCCCCATTCAACCAGATTTGCCATGTGTGGGAACGCGACAAAAAAACTGGTGAACTGCCATCGGCTTTGAAAAGCGCAGTCATAACGTCGATTTGAACGAAACGAACTTTTAGCGAACCGCCGCCCAGATCTACACACACACATGACAAGCGCTTCATGGAACTGCTACTGTGTAGGAAAACCTTGCATTTGCGGATTACTTTTTGGCGGGTTTTAGATGGGACGTCGTGGAAGCTTCAAGCGGATTGTTGATCAGGTGCTTTTTTGAGAATTGGAATTTGGACGTTGGAGGTTGGAATGATTTAGGGATTATGAAGATTCTGTAGTGAAATGTGTGTCTTTTCTACGACGAAAACACGCAATTAACACTGCCACATACGATGATTGTTTTTCCTTAGGTTTCTTAAGTTTAGGTGAATTTGTAATTCCGTAGAAATCTGTTGAAGGTGCATTCATCCCTTGGTAAACTTTTGATTGCGTATGAAATTTGATGACGTCCTCCCTCTACTCTATTATAGATCGTAATTCATAAGAGAAGAAAAACATTTTCACGGCGCAACCTGCACAGCTAAAAATATGTTGTAAATTTAAGTTTATTTTCATGCACATATTTGGAGCACCAAAAAAAAACGTAAATTTCAACGACCAATCCATTATTTTTCAATTGAATTCACTTTAAATTTACACGATCATGTAATATTCAACCATTTTTAGTTGAAAATTGAATGTATATTCATTTAAATTTACATGATGCAGTAATATCACACGAATTTTATTTATTTTTACAGTAGACTTCAGTTATTATTATGGAAAATCTTTATACTACTCTACAATCCTTATTATCGTTAAACATGATTACATTTTTGTAAATTGGTGAGCTCGTTTTATAATATTTTACGAAAAGTATATCTACTCAGACAAGTATTCGGACCTTGTCAACAAAATAGCCATAAAGCATTTTCATAGATGCTTATGTATGCCGGAAAAAAGCTATTGTTGATTCCTTTGACGTATTTCTTAGCTTAGTGTTATATGAACATGTCCGCAGTTATTTACTGAGGGCTTTATTGACCGATTGACTCGCACAGAAATGTGCATATTATGAAAAGCAACCTGAACATCCTTTTGCTTCAATTTTATTACAGTCACATCAAAACGGCCCCTTTTTTCATTCGATCTGCTAACAACGTGCAATCCACGGAGTGATGCATAACAATTTCACTCCCGGTAAATCGAGACGCTGCCATTATTATCTTTCTTCCTCGCTCTTGGTTCCGACACCTAGTTAAAGTGACATATGTCACCGGTGAAGAACGACACGAGTAAGCAGCATTACCATCTTCTATCTGCCATGTCGGAATCCTTCTCGGGACAAAGCGCATATGTAATTTCACACTTTTGCTCTTTCGTGTTGGTAAGTTGCTAGTTGGGATGACCTCCGCCTTCCGAGGAAAATGAAATGCTTCCTCACTAGTGCTTCCTTTAGTGTTATTTCTAAGGAACTGCTACTGGTGCTGCTACTTCAGCTGACATGTCCCCTGTTATGGAACGCCTTGTCATCGTCATAGTCGCAAAGATAGCCGATCCAAATGGAATGGAAAGTGCTTGGCTAGTTGGACCAGGGGTCCACAATTTGATAGTATTTTGAATAATCTTATGTTTCACAAGCTTTCCGTGAAAGACACGTCAAAGTCTCGCATACTCTGAGATAACGCCCTAAAAGCCATTGGTAGCCACGTGTGTAGCTCGTTGTTTCTGAGCAAATGAAAGAATAAGCATCCAAACCAACATCACGGGCAGGCAGATAATGATCCTTTCTTCCCCACGTTGTGAAATAACATGAAAATCCATTCAAATGCTCAGAAACAATGAGCTACACACATGATTACCAATGGCTTTTAGGGCGAGATCAGAAGTTATGCGAGAAGTGTCCTGAAACAGCAACAGTTGACGCGTGAAACGTGACCCGTTATTTGAGAAACACTGATGCTGATGGCATGTGCAAATAATAGGGTATAACATTCTTATTCATATTATCATCTTCCAGTGCAGTTAGCGTTCTGGGCACACACGTGCAAGAATAATAATGATGCATATTTTTATGCAAAAGCACGATCCGCTGACATTCCTCGAGACATCAGTTGTCCAAATTTTACTTGGCTCGGCGAATAATAGGTCAACAGGGACAAATCTCCGGTGTGACAATCGCGCCGTTTCCCGTTAGTCAGGATGATGCATCCCAGAATTTTTGGAACGCCCAGCGGGATTTGCTGCATTGAAGTTGGAACGAGCGACAATTGGCACTTCCCCCAGTTGAATGGTGCAAAAAATGGCAACAAATCCATCATTGATTTCAATGGCCCTGCGGGTCACAATGGGCCCTCTAAAAAAAGACGATCAAAACCGTTAAGGGCGATTCTTTCATAATGCTTGTTCTGATACCAAAATGATTAATCATACTCACTAACACCGAAGCGCTAAAACGCCATCTAAGACATCTTAGCCGTTTTTATCGCCTTTTTCTTAAAAGGTCCCATTGTGCGAGCGGGAGAACCTCCTTCATTCGCCGAAACAAATTTTTGACAGCAATAAAATGCGACAAAATGCTGCTTCGACACCGCGATGCAGTCCTTTGTCTTTCCCGAAAAGCTGCGCTGCAGTGACACTTCGGTTGCATTATTATCATTATATTGTGCTCGACGATGTGCTTCTACTTCGCCTTCCAGGGCTTATGACGGTTACAACACGAGGAGTGGAGTCGTAAGAGGTAACGAACGGACATTGACAGGTGAGACGTGATCGGAATTGCGACTGCAACTGACGATTCATCAAACATTCGCGTCGCCCATGGAAAGTATTTCCTCTATGTCAGCAGCGCCAAACTGTCATAATGCACCTTGTCGCATCACCCATCGTCTTGTCTTCTTGGTTGGCGAACAATACGCGTGCACCGAACAAACACCCCGCACTCCCGAAAAGATCTTATCGCAGCACATTTTAACGTTATTATTTGCAATTGTGCATTACTTTTCGGTTTATGCACTGCGACAGTTTGCATTTTTCGGCTCGGAAAATAATAACAGGACGGCACATGCAATTTAAACATTGACGAGAGTCGGTTTCTTTACATCTAAGTTAATGTTGAGTTTTTGAGTGAATTATCAGTATGAGTTTCTTGTATTTTTTTAGAATAATTAATACTTTTTAGTAATTCAAAAATCTTCTAATCATGACAAATATATAATGTCTACAATGTCCCCATGAATTGCCAATGCGCAGTATTGGCATCGAATGATTGACCACCGGTAACTTCTGAAATAGCTGCACGTTTTAATTGTCACCATATAAAGTATGTAGCAGGCACAATCGATGGCAGAATTTCAAACGTCTTGCGCATTTAATTATAACAGCAATTTAAATTTTGAAGGTGACACTAATTTAATGGCTTCTTTCGCAATGTTTTTTATCGAATCATTCTTCAATTGCAGGCCAAGAGATGCAATAAAATGTTTTAGCATTGAGAGGGTTTCTTTAACCTAACAAATCTAAAGTATTTCGATTGATCTAGAAAATTTATAACTCCACAGGACAGGACATTGAATTTTAGAGTTCAAATTTCGGATTATTTCATTTTTAAATCAAGACGAAGTTTCATTTTTTTCAACGAGTTTTTATAGCATAAATTCCATAACATTTAGAAAACCGACTCACTTTTTTGTATAAATATTCTTCATTTTTTGTATGTGGAGTTTTAGCTTTTATGTAAACACCCGTGTATTGTGCGTTAGCTAATTTTCATTTAATCCCAACCAAAACAATCTTTTAGCTTTGAACACTTATCCACAACATCTTTGAAATACGGTTGTGACAAAACGTCGCATTCCAAAGCTTCCAATGGACAGAATCGGAAGGAAACGAGAATTACTTGGAAGAATGATTCTCTTTTGAAAGAGTAAATAATTATGTGCCAAACGTTTTTCATATTTGATCGATCACAATGTAAAAATGTATATCTGGAAAACAATTCCACATCGGTGTTGAAAAATGACTACTTTCGACCATTTATCCCTTTCGACGTTTTTAGATTCGAATTCGAATTTGGCAATCGACGTTTTGTCTTCCGACATTTTGTTCCTAACCCATGAAATCTCGCGAAACATTACTAAAGGACCTATGTACAAATGAGAGATTCTCTTCTCTCTCGCTCTCTTTCGATTATAACAGTGGAATACCAAAGCTTTTGGGAAGTTTTTCACTACAGATCGGAAGATAATTTCCTTGATTAGCGTTTCATACAAAAAACGCAACAGAATAGGTTAATGTGACTCAGTTATTGATCAAAGAGAAAGTAAACAAAGAGAGCCTCTCATTTGTACATAGGTCCTTTAGTAATGTTTCGCGAGAAATCCACATTATCTTGTGCAGACGCAGTGGTATGTAAGGTCTGCAATGGGCGAGCAAATTCAACATCAGTGTCTCCCTCAATGGGTTGTTGTAGGGACAAATTGTCCAATCCCGAAATGTCGAAAGGGACATAACGTCGGTAGGACAAAACATCGAATTATTTATCAATTTTGAAGAAAATCACTTTTCAAAGACATTTGCGTTGTCTCCAAGTTCTCTTCTTTCGCCGTTTTGTCCTTTCGACATTATGTCACTTCGTCGTTTTGAAGTTCGACGATTTGTCTTTTAACATTTTGCAACTCAACCATTTTTTTCTATGTTTACTGCAGGGCTGGTAGCAGATCTCTTGACTTGGTCTCTACTTTAATGCGGTAGCGTAGCGTAGTTACGGTATACTTCGTAGATTGGATACTAGCAACATTCATGTTTCTTTTTAATAATCTCATCCTGACTACTTTCAAGAACAAGGCAGGGGAGTATACCTTGTTCAAATCATAAACAAGAATACTAAAAGCATGAATATCGCTATTCCCGGCCACGCCCATCTTTACCGTAACTTGGGATAGGGGAAGGAAATGTTGATGTAGCACTTACTTAATGAGAGGCCACCGACTCAGCGACACCCTCATAAGTGCTACGGAGTTGGAGGTTGAGGAAGGTATATTGTCAGGATTCGCCTAGAAAGCTGGCGATAGACCATAAATATTTGTTGTTTAAGCGTTTTCAAATTAATCTTTTGAATGCCGGCAATCAAAAGAGAAAACAATAACTTATTTATAGTATAAATAGTATTTCGCGAAATGCTTGTCGATTGTGCAGTAATATTTTTGCTCAATAACCAGTAAAAAGCAAAACCGATCCCTCCAGGGTCATCGGATTGTATAAAATAACGATACGCGTAAAAAAAAAAAATCACGCCTATTGAAAAACTGTACTGTGCCCATTGAAAAACTGTACTGGGTGGTACTGTATTTTTAGATAATCGAAAAACGAAAGGAAGCGCGTTCGAACTAAACACCCTAGGATAACACAGTCGGTTTTTCTGCTCAAAATTATACGAAAAGCAGAATCGATCCCTCCAGGGTCATCGAACGGTTAAAAAGCATCCACAACCGATTGTTAGTTGCGTAACACCCGCCCGGACAGAATGCGCAATCTGAACATAATTATCAAACTCCGAAAATAACATTTTCCGTTCAAGAAACGATCAGAAGTTCCACGACGCGGACAAAAACGATTCGGAAGGCTCACAAAAGAAAAAGTATCATACTGGAACAAACTCACCGGATTGATTCTCTAAATTTATGTGCTGCCTGTCACTTCCGGATGGTTCGGTGAACCTAGGGCAGCCAAAAATCAACAGTACTGAGGACCCAAATCAAACAAATCCCTTTTTCATTTTTCACTTTTCACTATTCCATTTCTGAATGTAAAAACTGTCCTGCTTGGGCTTCACGAAGCACTACCCAGCAAGACGCTCCAAAACAGGCAAAAACAAAAAAAACCACAGCGATGAAAACACACGCGAAACCGTAAGCTAAATCTATCGGACGACGCAAAACCGAACTGTCCTGCTTGGGCTTCACGAAGCACTCTTGGTCTCTACTTTAATGCAAGACAAAAAAGTTTTTTTTTAATGGCAGGCCTCTAAAGTTTCTTTTTCAACCAAAATTGTCTCTAAAATCACTATTTTCCTTCTCCGCGCAGTGAATTCTGATTTGAAACATCCTACCAGGAATTTCCATACTGAAATTTTCCAAAAATGTCAATCCAGGATTTCCTTCAGAGATTTTTCCACCGACTTTCCCAGTAGTTACTCTAGCAGATCAACCGATTCCTGCAAGAGATCTTTCGAGAAAACCCCCAAGGGTTTATTTCAGGTTTTTTTTTTGCGAAATTCATTTCAGCTTTTTCCACAAGCTTCTACTAGAATTCCTTAGGGGTTTCTACGTCGATTTTTCAAGTTATTTATCCAGCCATTCTAATATAAACTTCTACGTGAATTCAGAAAATCAGGAATCCCCAGCAACACACATGTTATAATTGTGTATTATCGACTGATATATAACCAAAACTAGTCATATTAAAGTTGATAATACACAATTATAACATGTGTGTTGCTTGGGATTATAGCTGAAATTCTATTAAAAACTCTTCCAGATTTCGTTTAACATGTTTCAGCGAATATCTCCGAAATTCCTGCAAGATATTACCCAGAGATTTATTTGATTTTTTTTATTTAGATTTTTCGGATTTTCCAGGGATTTTTCCAAATATCTTTGACGAATCCCTAGAGACGTCCCTGGGAAATGTCTAAAAACCAATTTCTGCTAATTTTTTTGAAATAATCATAGGAGTAATTTCTAAAAGCATCCTCTGAGAAAATGTTTGTTGAAATCTTGTACAAACTGAACGGCAATTCTGATGAAAATGTTAAGAAATCAGTGGCGACATCTCTGGAGAAATTATTGCTTGAGGTAATGAAAATATCCTTAACGGAAATCTTACACGAAATCCTTATGAAATCGATTGAAGAAGCACTGGATGAACTCTAGATGGTTTAGGAACAAAATGTCGATTGGCAAAACGTCGAACTATTTGTTTATTCGGAAGAGAATCACTTTTCCAAGACATTTGCGTTTCTCTCAAATTATCTTTATTCGACGTACTGATTTTTTTTTTCACGTTGCGTCTCTTAGATGTTTTGTCCTTTCGACCTTTCGGAATTCGACGTTTTGCCGTTCGATGTTCTGTCACCCAACCATTTATATTCTGATAATATACGATAAACACATAAACAATCATTCAGTTCATCTGTACTATAGGGCTGATAGCAGAACTTGGTTTCTATTTTAATGCAAGTCTCTTATTTTAATGAAAAATCTTTGAAGTCTCTTTTTCAACCAAAATCGTCTTTAAAGTCACAATTTACCTTCTCCTTTCCGATTTTTCCAATCATTCTAGCAGACTCCTAAAAGAATTCTTCCGAGAAAATCCTTAAGAGGTTTCAAACTCCATTTTTTTTCTCCTACAGTTTTTTTTTCCAAACAATATTCAAGTAATTTTCCAAGTATAATTTTTATCAATTCTTCAAAATTTTATTTGAGGTTTAACATCCGCAAATACTAAAGCAGCGATTTCGTTCAATGTTTATCAAGGAATGCTTCCAGCAAATCCTGCAGGGTTTTCCCCAGAGATTTGATTGAGTTTTTCTTGATTTAGTAATAATCGCCGTTTTTTATGCAGGGATTTCTCAAATAATATCTTAATAATGTCCTTAACGATTCCCTGTAGACATCCCTGGGAAATTTCACAAACGATTTCTGCTGGACTTTGTGAAGTAATCATAGGAGTAATCATATGGAGCAATTTCAAGAGGTATTCGCTGAGAAGTTAATGGTTGAAATCTTGCACAAACTCAACGGCAATTCTGGTGAAAATGCTATGGTATCTCTAGAGAAATTATTGAAAATGTCCTAAGCCGAACGAAATCCTTGCGCAATCGATTGAAGAATCGCTGGATGAACACCAGATTTTTGTTGATAAGATTGTGAAATAATATTTGGAATAACTCCTGAAGAAAACCATGGGAAAGAGTCTCTGGAGTGATTTCTAAGGTTGCCCTAAAAAATTCCAAAAATCTTGGAGGAATATTGAACTAATTTAATTGGGAATTCCTTAAAAAGTCCGTTTATTCCAAAAAATGTTTTCTTTGAGCAAATACCTGACTAAGTTACTAACTAAATTCTTGTAAAAATGTTGCATACTGTAATACGACCAGTAATTTTTATAATTTCCAAGAAATTAAAAATTTTCATAGAAAAATGTCTGGCCAGATTTTATTAAAAATTCTTACACAATCTCTAATTTTCTCATGTCTGTGTGGATTTTTTTTTCTTGGTTTCCGCACGGTCTCGTTTTTGCCCTTGTTTGGTAGTTCATAATAAAAAAAAAACTCATTTATAATAAATTCTTCTGTCGCCCAACCAGACTAGATAAATGAATGGATTACAATATTATACATTGAGAAAAGTTTGTAGTCACGAGTTGGCTTATTTCAAAATTTCTGCTGTACAGTACTTCTTAAAACATGTATTCGAATGATATTTGGTCTAATGTCGTGAGGTCGAAAGTACATGCAGCCGAAAGAACATTTAGTCGAACATCTTTAGAACGTTTGGTCGAACGGAAATTTGGCTGAAAGCCCTTTTTTGAAATAGTTTAATGATAGACCGTGTGATAAAATAGGCATGTGGCCAATATGCAGCTTTTGCACAATGGAATGCATAGTTTAAGCAGTGAATCAGTTGCTTATTGCTGTTGCGACAACCATATTCCGCAACAACAGTTTATCACAACCAGAACAGACTATGACAATGACGCTCACAGCATGACTAGGTGATTTCCTAGGCTTTGTATTCCAATTTTCGAGAATTTTCTTCTTCTTGGTAATCATTACCACATTAGCTTAGCTTAGCTTAGCTTAGCTTAGACTCACTACACATATCAATTGTTGCTATCCCGCGATTGACCAAGGTCAGTGAATATGCACAAAAACAATAATCTCCTTCATAATCTACTTCAGTGTGCATAATTCAGTGCCTCTATACAGGGTCAATAACGGCGCCGGCCACGTCCTTGCAGTCAGGTGGGATTGGGAGAACTCCAACTTTTGTTGTTTGGAGACCGTGTTTTCCTGTGCATCTCACAAAGGCTACTAGTTACTCGCAAAGGGTACACTAAGGTTAGGAATAAAGTGAACCTTTTGCAAGTCTACACTTATAGTGTCGAACCAAACAAACAATTTTCAATTACAAAAATAAAAGACAACGAGTATTTTGAAAAAATTACGTTTGTAAAACATAAATAATTAATGATTAAGATTTTATGCCGATACTCATATTGACGTACCATTCATAGTTTGTTGAAAAATCATGTTTACGTCACACCGTTGTAATAATAAAATGTGTAGTCATATTTTACAGATTTGAAATAAAAGCATGAAACGAGCTCACCAATTTATCCTTCATCCATGACAGTCACAATCCACTTCCAGCTTCACTTCAAAGAAAGCTTTTACTCCGGCGTCTATGAAAGCAAGCTGGTTTGCTTGGGCTTCTCGAAGAACTGTACGGCAAAACACGCGCAAGCTGAACGAACGAATAAAAAAGGTACAAGGTACTCCAATCAACTTTTAAGTTTCTCTATTGAGACTCTGCCCAGTGGATTCGAATTCATTAAAAAGAGAAAAATACTCTTGTGTAACTATTTGAAAAAGGCTGATTTCAAAAAGTCACCTTTTTAGAGTCAATTTTTGAAGCTCTGTCAAAAGCAGCTGCAATTAAAAGAGTCCCGTTTTTTGCTATCGTTACTTCATAATTATGTATAGAAACTTTCCCAACCAAGAATAAAAATATTTCGTTTTAATAGGTCGATATTGCCAGTAACGTATAGAAAGAGAAAATAATAAAACGACATCTTTAAAAATCCACTTTTAACGATTTTTAATTTGCATGCTGATTGATGAATTTTTAAATATATAATTTTAACTGTGTCATAAAAATTGTGACTTAGAATATATTACCACAAACATAGAACATTTTTCCTTGAAATTTTGAACATTTTTCAACCTATCAATGTTTTTAGAAATGTGCCAGATTTTCTTCGCCATTTGTTAATAATTTGTTAAAATATCATACAAAATGGCATTTTATTGAAAAAAAAAAATCATATTTACGTGACACCGTTATAACAATAAAATGTGTAGTCATACATATTTTATAGATTTGAAATAAAATCATGAAACGAGCTCACCAATTGATCCTTCATCTTCGACAGTCACAATCCACTTTCAGCTTCACTTTAAAAAAAAAAAGCTTTTACTATTTAAATGAGCTGGCTTGCTTGGGCTTCACAAAGCACTGTCTGGCAAAACGCGTGCAAACAGAAAGAACGAAAAAGACACTAACGAGGCACGAAACCGACTCGTTTGCTCGGGCCATATCAAAATACTCCCAAGAAAGAAAAAACGCTCACAAACCAGATAAAGCCCATAGTGAATTACGAAGTTCAAAAGGGTTCAACCAAAATGCAAAGACTGTTCTGTTTTCTGTTTTGAACTACCATGCATTTTCCTGGAAAACAACAAACCAAAACGTAGATGGTTTGTTTTACAACAACCGAACTAGAATGGAAATGGCACCACTTTTCTTCCCCCCCATCAAACGCCCAACCTGAAAAGCAAGAGCTACAGTGTGTGAAGTCTCTGCTGTGGTATTGCTCCGGCCACATTCAAAAGCACTCCAAACAGCAGAGCAGATCCCAGATCCATTTCAAGCTTTGATTGTTGTTCCCTTCGGGCTCTGGCCGACACTGTTGCTCCTTGTCAGTTTCATCGAGTCAAAGTGCATTTTCCACTTCCATTGCGGACAACCCGGACGGGCGGGAATATCAAAATTGTATCTCGAATCGAACAATCTCAACTTGTTCATATTGAAAAGTTGCTCGAGAATTTGGTACATCTCCCATCAATAGCTTGACATCTGAAAATATGAACATAAGATCATAGTTAGTTCTTTGGAATGCAACAGCAAAATGGCACGACGTAACAGTGTGGCAGGCATCGATGACTTCCTTTTTCTTCCAGTTGTGAGGCATAACCAAATTGTTGGATTGTCTGTGTATGAATAGAACGGTCGAGGGCTCGATGCTTGTGGTCGAATTTTTGTTTTACTTCCATTATTCTTCATTTGTCTGATTACATTCCGAGATTTATTTGATTTATTAGATTTATTCTGATCTAAGTAATAATATTTCAACAAGATACTGTTTAATACTTCTCTTTACTTGTTTTTGATATTTTTATATTTATGATCTTTTATCACTTTTCTTCAACAAACCAATTGCTGATCATGATCTCCAGTGATTCACTTTAAAATAACAAATTATGATCTTGTAAAGCTTTTTGCGTCTGCTCGGGAAGCTTTCTCACCGAGAATGGTATGCAATGCAGACGTCTCACAACACGCATCCATCTCCCATCATTACTCCATCCATGATGAATGTGTGCTTTTGAGAGGGAAATTTGCTGTCTCCATGGCATTCTGGAAGTGTAACGAATCACATACGGAATGAGACTCGAATTTGATTATATTAAATATGAAACGGTAAACTTGGCACTTCCGTTACTACTACTGAAACGAGGTCGGTCTATGTTTGTCCTGGGTATTTTCTTTCAATTATGTTCGGTTTGTTACTGGAAGCTTGAAGAAGGGGATGACACGAGTGAGAAAGTGCAACACTTCGTCCTAGCTTACACGTTCCAGTGTGCTTGCAATAAGGCTATTGTTTGGTTTTATCGTTAGATGAAGATCCCCAGAATCCGGCAATAGCAACAGGAAAGTAAATAATATCTTTTCACTTGAGCAAAGCTTCGGGAGAACTGCTGTGGAATGTTGCCGGATGCATGTATTATGGAATGGTCCGAGCTAACAAAGAAATACTTTAGGATTACGGGAAGTCAAAGTGTGACAAAAGGATTATCCACTTTTAAATTATGCGCCGGAGTCTGAAGATATTGTGAGCTAAGTTCGCACTATATAATTTTAGGAACTTCAATTCTTTAGAAATAGAAAAAAATGTTTTGTAATATTGAAGAAAAAATACCAAATTACATTTGAAGGTTTTGTCATGGTTTTATAACTGATTTAAACCTACAAAATCTGCTACTAGGTGGGATCGAAATGTGTACATTATTTAATACAAGGTCGTTGATACTCTACAGATTTCAGTGCATCACTGTACCGAGTCCTAATTTGAATCTGCCGTCTCTTGAATCGTACAAAATTAATGCCGACATTTTAAATCCCATTTCCATAATGAAAAGCTCGTTTCCCGAGACATTAGACTTCATCACCGTCGTCATCGCAGTTCCCATCATCATCAACTTCCATCGTCGTTGTCGGCATCAGCCATATAATCATGAATCCCTTTACCAGATCCCCTCCAACTCGTCTAGGACTCGTCCTCTCATCCTGCTGTTAGTCCCAGCTGGATAATAATATCAGGACTCCGACAGCACTCTTCCGCCTGGGCTAACCGCGATAACGAAGTGCATGATGCACATATAAAACGATGCATTACACATACGCTCTCTGCCCTTGGCTCCGTTCCTCAAAATCCTCAACAACTCGTTCGGAACATATTTAAGGGAAGCCGGCTCAAGCGTCCTTGGTGGCTGCACCCGACCGAGCATATTGTATATGCTAATGGGAAAAAACAATAATGTAGGTAAAATTGAAAAATTTGTTCGCTACCTTCCTAATGCACGAGCAGCAGCATCAGACTACGACAATGGCGCCCTCCAATCGCCAAGGGTATACGAGAAAGAGCCTCTCAGTAGCGAGGTGAGGTTGATTTGAAAGTCAATTTTTGCCATCGTGTTTTAATTTTTCATATTGCAACTGCAGCTTCTCGCACGAGTTCTTCCTAGCTGGCTGGCTTTGGCCCTTCAGTACAATCCTTTAGATGCAGCAGAAATTTGCGTGGAAAATTATGCCACCCGGAAAAAGTTGCATACCGAGGGTGAAAGGACTGAAACGTGACGGTTGAAACTCCTTATGGTTGTGGGTTTGCTCCATATTAATGCAACCGTGTTGTGTTTTAGTCGTTATCGTTCGCTTTAAGGACTCTCCTAGTTTGCTGTTAGGAGGAAGTTTTGAAGTTATGGAAAAATACATGGATTAAATCTCGTTGTTTGAACATAGCCAGTAGATATTCTTTATAATTTACGGAATTTAATTCGATATAAGCTCGTCAGTGATGTAAGAACGATTGATTGTAAAATAAAAAAAAAAACTTTAATTTTCTGACATAGATTGTTAAAATAATCCAAAGTTATCTGTCAAAACGTAAACTACAGGTTTATCATCAGAACCCAAAGTCTGAAAGACTTCCTGGAAGAGAACTTGAAACCATTGAGAACCAAGCTTCAAGTCCAAAGCCCTGATAAAGGTGGATGATCGTGATGGCTATGACCGTGGTCATCATGTAAAGAACAAACGGACATTGCTGTATCGTGTCAGCACCGAGGAGGCAGCCTCTCTAGCACGATGTAGGTAGCGCAACCCTGGTTAGGTGGCCTATCGAAGACTCTTCACCAACCAAGAAAGGCAAAAGTAGAGCAAACGGATTGATTTCACGGCAACAGACCCGGCAACGAATAAAGGACAACGATTGGAAAGTTGGATCTTGGAACGTGACAACTTTGAATGAATTCGCGCGTGTTGGGCTCCTGGCTCGTGAACTGCGGAATGTCGGCGTGGACGTGGCAGCTATCCAGGAAATACGCTGGCCGAGAAGCGGAGAACGCGGTGGACCCCATCGCCAACACTTCATTCAAGTACCATATCTACTACAGAGGTGGCGACAGAGCAGAACGTGGAGTTGTCTTCATAGTGATTGGTAAGCAGATGAAGCGAATTATTCGGTGGAAACCGGTAAGCGTCCAAATCTGTGTGTTGAGAATGAAGGGCAAGTTCTTCAACTATAGCCTGATCAGCATATATGCGCCAACGAACGATAAGCCCGATGACATGAAGGATGAGTTTTATGAGAGCCTGGATAAGGCCTACGGAGATTGTCCAAAACAAGACGTCAAGATAGTCATCGGCGACGCAAATGGCAGATCAGGGAAGAATTCCGTTACCAATGATAATGGCCTGCGTTTAGTAACCTTTGCTGCTGCTAGAGGGATGGCAATCAGCAGTACCTACTTCGCACGAAAGAATATCCGCAAACACACCTGGCGACACCCGAGTGGCGATGCTTGCTCCCAAATAGGCCACGTGCTGGTTGATGGGCGACATTTCTCAGATGTCATAGATGTCAGGCCCTAATATCGACTCGGACCATTATCTCGTTGTAGCTAAAATTCGGGCGCGGTTATCCAGCGTCACGAGTTCCACAACAAACAGAACGCTGCGCTTCAATATACAACGCTGTCGGCTGATGGGGTAGCTGCACTGTACCGCCAGCAACTAGACGAGCAGTTGGGAAGAATCAACGTTGCTGGAGACGTTGACAGCCTGTGGGACCCTATCCACGAAGCTGTGACAACAACGGCGCGGGAAGTGATTGGCATTGGTCAACGACGAAGACGAAACGACTGGTTCGATGAAGAGTGCCAGAGAGTGACAGACATGAAGAATGTCGCCAGAAGCCGTATGCTTGTGGCCAGTACCCGACAGAACAGAGAGCAGTACAGGGCAGCGAGAGCCGAAGAAAAGCGAATCCACCGCAGAAAGAAAAGGCAGCACGAAGAAAGTGTGGTAGCTGACGCTCAAGAAAGCATGAACCGGAATGATAAGCGAAGATTCGATGCAACGGTCAATGGTGCGCGGCACAATACCGTACCAGTGCCCGCCATGTGCAATGATCGAGAAGGGAATTTGCTGACCGATAAAACAGCGATGGCTGTCAGGTGTAAAGAGCACTTACAGCTATTGTTGAACGATGAAAAGGGAAATGTAGCGAGGAACAGGATGAACATTGATGATGGCGATCAAGCTGTGGACCCACCGACCATAGGAGAGGTTAAAAAAGCCTATCATTGAGCTGAAGAACTGTAAGGCTGCTGGGAAGGACGAGATCCCGGTCGAGCTTTTCAAGCACGGAAGTGAGCAGCTTTATCAGTCGATCCGCCGAGTACTTCTGAAGGTATGGGAGGACGAAGAATTGCCCACCGGCTGGTTGGATACGCCCAATCTACAAGAAAGGGCACAGACTGGAATGTGCCAATTACAAAGGAATTACCCTGAAATCGGCGTACAAAATTCGGTCGTACATCCTGTTTAACAGACTGAGACCGCTCGAGGAGTCCTTCGTCGGCGAATACCAAGCTGGTTTTCGTGAGGGCCGTTCGACAACGGACCAGATGTTTAGCTTGCAAATGATCCTAGATAAATTCCGGGAGTATAACTTGCAGACTCACCATCTGTTTATTGATTTCAAGGCGGCGTACGACTCACTGAAAAGAAATGAGCTTTTGCCGATAATGTCAGAACATGGTTTTCCGGTGAAACTAATGAGGCTCAAGTGTTCGGATCGCAGACGAGGTGTCAACCTCGTTCGTGACGTTAGACGGGTTGAAGCAGGGAGACGCACTTTCGAATTTACTGTTCAACATTGCACATTGGGCCAGGAGCAGAATTTAGCCAGACAAAACCTCTAGCGCTTTAGGAGTGCATTTTTCTGGGTTGGTGTCAAAGGAGACTTATTTTGAATTTGTTTGTTCTTCAATTTGATGATAAAAGTTAGTTGGAAATTTCGCCGCATAGGTGGCGCTGCGATGCAAACTTTTTTGTTTTACGTCCTAGAGCTTTCGCGTCTTCGGCAATGTTTTAGAACGTGTAAAAATACAACAAGTTGTCGAAGACCCCAAAGTTCTAGGACTTCAAATAACAATGTTATGGTAAAAAATGTGTAAATCACTTAAATTTTACGTTTTTTTCTACTTTTTATGTCAAAATCGTAAAATGTTTCATATTAAAAACCATGCGTTGCTTGATTTCGATAACATGCATGTACTGTATGAAAAAAATATCTTATTTTTATATAAATATTTGAATTTTTGATCAAATTATTGTAAAAATATCATAATTTTTAACATAACTTTACTCAAAAAGTTGCAAGTTTTTGCAAAAACTTATCAATGATTCTAACGCTATATTTCATCTAAATAAATGTCAAAGTTTGTCAGATGTATATTTTGATATATTTGAGATATCTGAATTCAAAATAACCACCTTTTTCATATAAATAGAATAGACTTATTATTAATTTTATCATTGTACTACAAGGTTGTTGACACATTGCGTCAGTCAAGCTTTATTAATCAAATACTTTTTTTTAGTCAGGTCTTACAGTATCTAGATATTTTCATATTGTTGTGTGGCTCTTTTGTCATCTCCAGCAACTGTCTAATTAGAACTTCGGTGTGGCCTGCTATAATTAATTTTTACATCCTGTTATGACCGTGTCGAGAAAGTTCTTTCTGATATAAATAACAATTTACAAATCACAAGTATCAAAATAAAAGTATTTGATTAACAAATCTCAACTGACGCAATGTGTCAAAAATCTTGTGGTATGATAGAATTAATAATAAGTCCATTCTATTTATATAAAGAAATGGTTATTTTGAATTTAGATATCTCAAATATATCAAAATATACATCTGGAAAACTTTGACATTTGGGAGATAAAATAAAGCGTATTTTGGTACATTGATAAGTTTTTGCAAAAACTTGCAACTTTTTGAGTAAAGTTATGTCAAAAATTATGATATTTTTACAATAATTTGTTCAAAAATTCAAATATTTATATAAAAATAAGATATTTTTATCATACCGTACATGCATGTTATCGAAATCAAGCGACGCATGGTTTTTAAAATAAAACATTTTACGATTTTGACATAAAAAAAATACAAAAAACGTAAAATTTAAGTGATTTACACATTTTTTACCATAACATTGTTATTTGAAGTCCTAGAACTTTGGTGTCTTCGACAACTTGTCGTATTTTTACACGTTCTAAAACATTGCCGAAGACGCGAAAGCTCTAGGACGTAAAACAAAAAAGTTTGCATCGCAGCGCCACCTATGCGGCGAAATTTCCAACTAACTTTTATCATCAAATTGAAGAACAAACAAATTCAAGATAAGTCTCCTTTGATACCAACCCGGAAAAATGCACTCCTAAAGCGCTAGAGGTTTTGTCTGGCCAAATTCTGCTCCTGGCCCAGTGTGCATTGCACTCGAGGGTGCTATTAAGAGATCTGGCGTGCAGAGAAATGACACTTATATCACCAGCAGGCGAATTCCGGCGCGTATTTTCTTCGAAGATACGAGAATTTTCTTGCAAGTGTGTTATGGAAGAAAATTTCTTCTCTTCGAAGAAAATGTGCGCCGGAATTCACCTACAGGTCGCACATGTTCCTTGGCTTTGCGGACGATTTAGACCTAATTGGAATCGATCGCAGGTCAGTGGAAGAGGCCTTCGTGCCTCTGAAGAGAGAGACAGCGAGGATAGGCCTGACCATTAATTCTACCAAAACGAAGTATAGTATCGGACATATAAAATTCACCAAAGCCGTTTTCTCATACAAAATGGTCAAATTCAGAGAGCTATATCTCCGCCGTGGTGAATGCGTCAAAAACAAAGTACATGCTGATAGGCGGAACCGAGCGCGACAGAGCCCGCCTGGGAAGCAGTGTTACGATAGACGGGGATACTTTTGAGGTGGTTGATGAGTTCGTCTACCTCGGATCCTTGTTAACGGCTGATAACAACGTTAGTCGTGAAATACGGAGACGCATCATCAGCGCCTACTATGGGCTCCAGAAGAAGCTGCGGTCGAGAAAGATTCACCCTCGCACCAAATGTACCATGTACAAAACGCTTATAAGACCGGTGGTCCTCTATGGACATGAAGCATGGACCATGCTGGAAGAGGACCTGCAAGCACTTGGAGTGTTCGAACGAAGGGTGCTTAGGGCGATCTTTGGCGGAGTACAGGAAAACGGTGTGTAGCGGCGGAGAATGAACCACGAGCTCGCTAGGCTCTTCGGCGAACCCAGTATCCAGAAGTTTGCGAAAGCCGGAAAGGTGCGCTGGGCAGGGCATGTTGCAAGACTACCGGACAACAATCCTGCAAAGATGGTGTTCGCGTCGAATCCGGTTGGCACAAAAAGGCGAGGAGCACAGCGAGCGAGGTGGCTTGATCAGGTGCAACAAGATCTGGAGAACGTGGGCCAAAATCGAACACAGCCATGGACCGAGTAAATTGGCGTAACATCGTTAACGAGGTTTTATCAAATTAATTGATGTAATACCAACTAAATAAATAAATAATAATATCTCCGCTGTTCCTTTACTTTCTTAGCAGGATATTATTGAAAAAAGATGTGATATAATCTAGTAGTGTACTAAGCACAAATTGAACTTAATTAATCTTTATTTGATCTGATCATTGGGCCTAATGCTTCATCAACTTTCTTCACTGAATATCTTTGCCTTTCATCATATGAAAAAGGTGCCTTTCATAACAAAACCAAGAATAATGAAAACAACGTCTTCCTTAAGCACTGTTTTATGAAATATTCAAGTGCGATGATCGTCCAAATTCTCCTGCTTCTCGATGACACTTGGGAACTCCTCGAGGGGAAAAATCTCGCCGTCTGCCAGGAGGCTGACTTTCGGCATGTCATGCGAAAAATCCACTCATGAAAAACATAAGCAATTTATGCGTTGTCGTCTTCACATTGTCAGTGTGTACCGAAAGACTTCATTTTCCACTCGACACTCACAGCAACCGCCACGCGTTCTATGTGGCTTTCATATGTAAATTAAAGGAGTACAGGCGACTGGCTTCATATAGCTGCTTTCTGATCTGCTCGACACCACAAAGGAAAACAGTCGCCTTGGGTACATTTCGGCAACAGAGAAAAAAAGGTTTTCACAGTCGAAGAGATTAGAATCGCGCCACGATGACGACATAAAGGAGGGGCCTCCCCAAGGCCCCGAGGGAAAAATCAAATAAATTTCATAATGGTTAAATTATGCAGCACAAGCTGTTGTTCTTTGTCGAGGGTACTTTTGGACGCCGCACCCCGTTTTCAAGAGTAGGGCACTTGAAGCGGATATTTTCGGGGAGTAGTCCAGAAAAATAAGCAACATGGGTGCAAAAAGGAAAATCTCCTCACGTCGTATTCCAAACAGGATAAGGTCGAAAGGACGTCCCTTTAATTTAAATGTGTACTTTAGCTGATTCGTTTGCTTATCCTCCTGAAACTGGCGACCAAAAGGAATCGAAACAGATTCAATTCGTTAGGTGGTGGGAAATTGGCTAAACGTTGATCGCCATCGATGGAGAAAGCAGATATTGCACAAAGTACGATGACGATGATGATGATGATGATGATGATGATGCTGAAGCTGCGATGTCCTCTGATATGATCTACGACAGCAGTACCGACATGGGCAGCATCTAGTAGCACTAATGCTAGAAACAAGTGCGCAAAAGGAGCACCAGAATGTTTAAGTTATGTATACTTCATTCAATTATTTCTTCTACTAGCTTCTGCCCGAGTTGGTCCTTAGTTGCCACCGTCGCACTAAGGGATATTCGAACATTCTAGCTGGTAAAGGGTATTTCGGGACGTTTTTCACATTCTTCACGTGGTTTTTACGAACCATATTAAACTACTACTGCTCTGTAGTTGTAGGATATGTAGAGATGAATTTCCAAAATTTACTTGATAAGTTTTATAATTCTTCCAGCTTTGGAAGTTATGCACTGAGTGAAGGCAAAATTTAACATCTGCAAAATTTAGCATCTGCAATATGTGCAATATGTAGAACATTACTTCAAAATCTAAGCGAATTAGCAAAATAACTTTTGGCCAGTTAGATTCGCCAAATCCCCCGTAGTGTGTCATCGTTGGTAGGTTGTATCTCATCCTGTGAGAAGAGCAAGGACACCATAAAAGTCAGTCAGAAGCTACGGCCAGAAGCAGTCCATTCCACGGCACCAACCTACGAAGCGATCCTTGGAAGCGGAGAGAGCGCAGCTGTGACAACAATAATCTGATTATGATGATTGTTTAATAATGGAGGATTAACAGCTGCCGGGTTAATTGAAAGTTAGTCAGCAGCGCGCCATGATGAGTACGAATAGCAGCACCAGTTTCGTCGTTCTAAGAAGGACAATTGCCGCTATTTGTGTTGCTGATTCTATTAGGTGTGACGACAGGAACCGAATCGCCTTTCAGGGCATTTGCGACTTTGAAGCTGTTGGTTTGTTGAAGATGGTTTTGTATGTGGGCTTCTTGGCCGTGCGGTTAGTGTTACCAAGCATTTAGCCGCATCGTTCCAAGGAGTGTGGGTTCGATTCCCGCTTCAGTCCGGAAAACTTTTCGTCAGGAACGTATTTCGACTGTGCCACTGGGCGTTGCATGCTAGTCCGTTGTCTAGTGTGGTGCTTCCTTCAAAGGGCTAATCGTCCACTGGAAGCATTAACGTGTCGGTGTCTTTTTTAACTGTGCGAGGACTATACCTTACTGATGGTGATGTAATGGAATTTCATGTACCATCAATGCATGTCTCACCTGCAAATTTGTGAGAGTTTCCATATTAAATATCAAAACTCGCTTCCTCAATCTCATTTTCCAGAATTTGCAAAACCCATGAAAATGGGATAGCTTTGAATATTTATAAAGGAAAAGTAAACACATTACCTGAACCTTGAGACTCAAAACAGCATCAGGAACTTTCATTAAGCGTGAAACAACTTCCCCGCATGAAATGGCCAAATTTCCATTATGGAAACGACATGCGAAATGCTTGAATTTAATTATCATACGACCATTGTACGCGCCCACCGTCAGATTCCGGGTGCCGTACTCGTTCGATCAAAATTGTTTAATCCTCCACCCTGCCGATTTGCCAAGAAAGGCCCAGCATATTGAACACTTGTAAGAAACATCGGTTCACCAGACACACTTCTGCCCTCATTCTACCTCAAATTGCGCTCAATTATAAAGTCATTTTCTTTTACGACTAACCATGATCTTGGCTTCGCCGCGGAAGAGATAGAGTACGGGCTTGAATCTGTTGGAAGCAAGGTGGAAGAAGTTCGTTTTCATGCAAATGAAAGTGCGGAAACGTTTTTAAGCGTAGGTTATTTGTAAAAGTGTTGATAGTTTAATCTGTACCGATCAAATTTGAAACACAAATCAGTTGTATCATTTGTTCCTTTGAAAACAGCAAACATAATTATTTTAATAAAGTCAGTTTCAGCTACAATGAAGTACAACCAATAATGCATAATCTTTCTTAATATTCGCTGCGCGTTGTTTAATTCTTTCTATCCAATTATCTCTCGCAATCCAAAGCAGTCACTGGAATCAGAGACACATAATAATAGTTTACGTAACATGTTGCAGAATGATATTTTTGCAGCACGAGTCATACTTTTTGAGTGTTGTAACACCATTTTTTGCAATTTCGAACAACATTTTTTGCAATTTCGTAAAAGACCACAATTAACCGTAGAATATCACAATTCATTACACAACTCATAACAGTTACGTAATGAAAAAGTGTTGTGTGATATTCATTACGCAACTGATTTCAGTTGCGTGATGCCTATTACCGCACTGCTTAATTCTATGCAGGAAAGTAGGCCGTTTCATGATAGATTAGCGTGATGAAAAACAGCCTATTACGATGAGAAATTGCAACAAACATGTTTTTGGCTGTTTTTCATCACGCTAATCTGTCATGAAACGGCCTACTTTCCTGCATAGAATTAAGCAGTGCGGTAATAGTCATTACGCTTCTGAAACCAGTGCTGTAATAATTCATTACGCAACGCTTTCTCATTACGCAACTGTTTTGAGTTTCGTAATGATTCATTACACAACAATTTTTCATAAATTGTAAAATAATAGTGAATGCATTCCGATATAATTTCTTATACCCTCAAGTGATCTTCTACGAAATTGCAAAAAAGTTGTACGTAACTCGTTGCAAAACTCGATTTCTACAGTACTCGTCGTAATTATCCTACTCAGCAAGCCTCGTAGGACAAATTTACGTCTCGTGCTGTAGAAATCATCATTCATCAACTTGTTCCGTAAACTACTGTTTGGCATTCCAATTCTTAATCATAGTAGTACTCCTTTTCTTATTGCTGATACCTTAGTGATCTGTCAGCCGAAATTAACTCATGCCGTGAACAACTTTGTATGTAATTTCCCTACAAAGATCCTTGCTGATTTGTTTGCTTTCTTAAAAAATTACTCTAGTGGTTACACTAGGACAATCTCTTCAAGGATTACTCAAGATATTTCTCTAGTGATATCCCCAAGTAGTCCTCTCGAGTTTCGAGTCCTTCTTCGAGGAACTATTCCTGAGATTTATCTAAGGATTCCTCCAGGGATACACCCAGAAATTCCTTCAGGAACTCCATCAAAAACTACTCGAGGTGTTGTACACGAAATTACTTCACGAATTCTTCAAGAAATTTTCAATGAATTTCCTCCAGAATTTCCCCAGAAAATCGCTTTGAACAAATCCTCCATAGATACCTTCAAAAGTTGCTCTGGAAGTCTAGAATTTCCTCCACAGATTCTGCCATGAATTTTGGATTTCTACAAGAATTAAGATAATCTGTTCATGGATTCCTCCAGTAAAATCTCTACATAATTTCTATTTTGAAAATCTATTCATGGAATGCTCAAGAAATATATCCATGAATTCCTCGTGGGATTAACCCAGAAAAATATATCCAGGTAATCCTTCATTGATTTCTCTAGCAATTTACCCAAATAATCCTTCAGAGTTTTTCTTATGAGCTGCTCCAGACTTCTCCAGGGATTTGTCTAGGTAAATCTCTAATCTCTATAAGGCTTCCTGCAGAAATTGCTCCATATTTCGGGCTCCTGCAAACATTTCTCCATGGATTCGATCAGGGATTCCTTTAGAAGTTACTCTAGATATTTTTCTAGAAGTTCATAAAGAGATTGTTCCAGGAATCCCTCCTGAAATTGCTGCAGGAAACCCTCCAGGAATTCTTCCTAGAATCTATCCAGTAGTTTCTCCACAAATTTCTTCAGAAAAGGAGTTTCTGGAGGAATTCCTGCAAAGAATCTGAACTACGCTAACGCTAACGCTAATTCCTGCAAAGAATCTGAAGGAATTGTTTAGGTAATTTCTGACGAAATCTCTGAAGAAATTCACTAGGGAATCTAGAGGAATCCCCGGAGGAGGCCGAGAACGAATGGAGGAATTTTAAGGGAAATCCTTAGAGGTTTACCTGGATTAAAAATTATTAAAATTATAATGGATCAATAATAATTGAAATAATTCATGTAGTGATTTTCCTAATTAGAAATCCCTATAGCAATTCGTGAAGTTATTTTTTTAGAATTCTTGGTGGAATCCCTGGAGGATACCCTGGAGATCCGTATAGGAATTTCTAGAGGTATATCTGAAGTGATCCTTGAAGAGATTGTCGTAGTGTAAGCTGGAAAAAGCTACCAAAACATCTCTGCAAAAAAAATCCTGTAAAGATTTTCTTGAAGGAATTCTTAGAAGCAGTGGATGAAATGTGCGCAACACGAAGCTCCTCACGAGTGTAAGGTGTGGCCCGAACCAACACAAAACAAGCATGACAGACCCGTGAAAAGACTTGATGTGAGTTTATTCACATCAGCCTACTTGGAAAACATACAAATAAAAAGCAAAAAGTTCGCGAACATTTACTCGCGAGTAACTGAACAACGTGGTTATTATGGTTTCGACAGACAAAACAATTCACTATCCATCAAACTGACAATGAGCGAGCAATTCACTAAGTTTGCTATGTGTTCTAATGAAAGTATGAGACATATCACGTGAAGAAATACCTAAGATTAAAAAATGAAATTTTTCGTGAACTGTTTAGCGAGTTGGTGAACGAGGGGTCCAGCAATTTCACAAAAACGAAACGACCACCCTCTAGTTTAAGCATATACAAGCGATCAGTGTCATAAAATTGTAATTCTAACGATGTGTGAAGATGGCGGCTTGTTTTCATCGAGAATTGCTCTAATAAACTACCGCTTTGCAGACAAATACTTTTAAAAACAGAAATTTCCGACGAAAAATAACTTTTTTCCTAAAACGCAATTAATTCTGAACAGTTTTGAACACGTTCACGAATCACTTAGCTTCGTCTGCTCGCGAGCACGACAGATGCGAGTAAATCAGCATTATGATGCACGTGAGCATTTTGTTTTGTTCTTGTTCCGGTTCAGCAGACAAGTTCGCCACTTTCCATCGCTGCTTAGAGGAGCCTCTGAAATGAGTTTTGGAGGAATATCATAAGAAATTCCTACTGCTGGAGGAATCGCTGGAGAAACTCTTGGGAAAATTTCTAAAAAAACTATTGAAGGTTTTTTATGGAGCCCCTCTGGAACCGGTCTCAAAAACCTGATAGCGAACAAAATTTTTTCCCGAAGGAATCTCTGACAAAATCCTTAGTAGAATCCCTAGGTTTCGCTGTAGAGATTACGGTAGCAATTATGTTCGAGAAATTTCTGGTAAAATCCCTGACCGAATCTTCGAAGGAATTTTTAGAGAAATATCCGGCAGAACATCTGGAGGAGAACATCGAGAGGAATTCTTGATAGAATCTCTGGAGGTTCTCCTCAAGAAACTCCTAGCGCAGTATTGCATAGACTGACTGTACATGTCAATGGTTGCTACTTCGCGATTGATTGGAACTAGTAAGAATTGCACTTCGATACAAATGAATAAGGAATGGGAATTCCCATTTATTCTCGAAGTGCACATTTTAGCAGCTCTCATGTTACAGATCAATAACGGCGCCGGCCAAGTCCTTACAGTCAGTTGGGGTGGGAAAAGAATGTTAGGGTGTAATGATTGTTGCTTCTATAGATCGAGAATACCGCTGCATCTCCACAATTACCACGGGAAGGGTGTCCATTAGTGAGGGACCAAAAGATCTTGAAGTCACCTCTGATACGCTCAATGGATGAGGAGGAAAAATACGACTCTTACTTAAAACTAGTTTCTCGAGATGAAAAGTTTTTGGTAAAAGATTTAAGAAAATATGTCAACACACATAATGTCGAGTTATTCGAAAAAAAAAATGTTAATGGCGAAAAGAGAAAAATATATGTATATTGAAGTTATATGAAAAAGGAATAATGAAGACACTTGTAATGTCGAACCATACATAGTTTGTATGACAATTACATAAGAGTGCATTTTTGTCTTGAGATGAAAAGTTTTTGGTAGAAGACTTAAGAGCCAGTTCGCGAGAACCGCAACCCCCTTTCCAAGGGAAGTTGTATTGATGTTCTCCGATCAGGCTGAAATTTTCAGGGATTGTTCTTCTATATAAAAGATGATGTTTTGCAAAATTTTAGATTTTTATATTAGGGGGAAGTGGGACAAAATGACCCCCAATGATTTCATGTCACTAAACATGCAAAATCACAAAAACTGATATAACTATAGTAAAAGTGCACGGATTATGTTGAAATTTGGCATGAATACTCTACGTTATATAAACTTTGAGATTGGCATGGTATATGGATTTTGAAAGTACTTCAAATCGAGAAAAATGAGTTTTTCATAAAAAAATTAGTGATTTTCAAATCGATTTTTTTCTTACCAACCGAACTAGGTCAAAAAACTAAATATTACGTTTTGTAGGGTAACTCATGGGCTTTCATTTGAGGTGTAATCTAGACATGCCGTTTCAAAAATTTTCGAAAAAAAAAATGTTTTCGGGGTAGTGTTTGGACTTGAGCCATTTTGCGAGTACCGCAACCGCCTTGTCTAGAGAGGTTGTATTGATGTTCTCCGATCGAGCTGAAATTTACAGGAGTTGTTTTCCTATATAAAAGAAGATATTTCGCGAAATTTCAGATTTTTATATTAGGGAGAAGTGGTACAAAATAACCACTAATAAAAAGGTATTTTAGTAATGACGAAAATAGAAAAATATATATTTATTGAAATTACAGCTACTTCTTCCATACTCGATAGAAATATATCTCGATATTTCCCCTTACTCGATGGAATTCGCAGTTCCTTCAATCTAGCATTCTTTGATCTCTCTGTAAGTCGATATCTCTCTAAATCTATGTTCCCTAACTCGATGCAAACTGTTTCAGTTTCCTGTCTAACTCGATATTTTCATATATTTTTCCTCCAAATAGTACCTAATTTAATGGATTTGTATATTATGATTATACCTATACTTATCTCGATACCTCCCATACTCGATGGTCCCTTCAATATCGAATTAGAGAGAGTTGACTGTGTATAAAACAGACATAATGCCGAGTGATGAACCATGCATAGTTCGTTTGATAATTACATAAAAGTAACGCTGTCACGAAAAAACGTGTTATCATAAGCATGAAACGAGCTCATCATTTGGTAATCCATCCTCATCATTTGGTAATCCATCCTCATCATTTGGTAATCCATCCTCATCATTTGGTAATCCATCCTCGACTCCATCCATATCTTTTCGCACTTGCACAACGCAAACCGCGAAACTTCTCGGCGAACCGTCTTGCTTGGGCATTCCGAAACACTGCCCAGCAAAACACGCGAAACGAAGGAGGTTCTCCGCAAGGAACTCCTAGAGAATTTATTGGAGCCCTATTTGAACTGGTCCCTAAATTGCGATTCATATCAAAAACTACAATTCGTCAGCGATAAAATATCTTTTTACTTTTAACCTCTATGACGGGGTTGGTGGTCTGATGGCTACCGCTTCTGCTTCGTAAGCAGAAGGTCATGGGTTCAATCCCAGGCCCGTCCCTTCCCTCGTACTTTGTACTTGTATATCTCTCACTTGCTTCTATCTCCCATTCTAAATCTATCACACTCAAACTATTCGTTCATAGCAAACGCTAGAACCAGAGACGGACGAGAAACCGTTTCCCTTACGCTTCCATTCTTTCACGCGCATGCCTTTCTTTACGCCTGATACATAGGCAGTCTGCTAACCAGAAAAGCAAACCTCTCTGCCATGCCTTTCCACCAATCCATACATTCCCGCATGAACTGGCTTAGATGCAGTGGTATATACGGTCTACGTGGGAGCCAGTATGCATCATCAATTCCTCCCCCTTCCCCACATTGGTCTGCATTCTGACGTGGCAGGCACCATTGTCGCTAAAAATAGAAGATCACCAGCACTTATACACTGAGGATGCCTGTTAGTCCCAAGCAGTCATTCGGTTGGTTCCTTGTGTAAGTGCAGCTGATCTGGCGATACTGGAGTAGCATCCACGGGCGGCCAATCAAGCTCAAGCTCAAGATAAAATATCTTTTTACTTTTAACCTTTGCGTACTGACCTATTTTTAAAACCAAATATTCGTGATCTTTTTGCTTCAATTTCCATAATTTTCAGTTGATTTCAATGAAACTTTGACACAACGCCACAACACTGTTCAAGCTTCTCAACCTGCACTGGGTATCCCAGTCTGATAATTGGTTCCGTATTTATACGAATGTTCCATGGGGTCTGTCCGAAGGTCATTTTATACATTTCCATAATAATTTTACACGAATCAAAAAAAAAACCGCAGTGTTTGTAACTGATTTTTTTCCGGACAATATGAAAAGTCAGAAAATTTCCGATTTCTATCTCTTTTCTCTACAAAGTTACTGCTCCTTTACCGTGTCGATAGGCCAAAAAATGATCCCAATGCACAAGGAAGATTAAGTTGGTTTCGACATTGTTGAAAAGGATTCACGATAACTGTTTGGCTATTTTATTGTTATGAAACGAACATAAGAATAGAATTGTTTGAATTGGAACGGTAGTAGTCCTTGAACATGTGACCATTTCAACTTGGGATATCATACAATCTAATACGAAATGATACACACTTAGATTATATTACTGGGGTCGGTAAAATTTTACTGGGTTTTGGAACTACCGAAAAAGTCAGTAAAATGAAAACTGTCGCCACGCGTAATTGAAAAGCAAATTTCACCATGTTTTATTTTTTATCAATATATGATATAAAAAGAAAGCTCTCTGCAAAATTTTAGTAAACAATCTCTGTTTTTCGATTTTTGACATTTTTTTTAGTTTACTGACTTTTTCGGTAGTTTCAAAACCCAGTTATTTTTACCGAACAGATTGAGTGTGTATTAGTCGTAAAACCAGACTCTTCTTCGTTTTTTTGTTCTTGCCGCAAACAAATTCAAATATTCCACATTTTTACAGAACCATTAATTTGGTAGACAGGCCCCCCATTCATGATCTTCTCACAAAATACAAAGATACATTCTGTCACGCGCTACTTTTGAGGAAAAGCAACACCAGAAGGAACAGCAGCACCCCCTCGCAAAGTGCGCGGTGATAAATTCTTCCTGACATCAGACATCCCACCCACCCGAAAATGACGACGCCAACAACGGATGGGTCCGGGCCGGAGTCTATTTTTTACGCTTCCGGGAGCTTCCGTCTGGGCGCGCCGATCCCATGTTGCCACCATGAGGCCGGCGTTCATCATTCCGGTTCGAAGCGTTTGCTTTGCTTATGGGAAGTTCGGGAGGATTCGCTACATATTTATCTTCTGACGGTTTTTATCCCAGGGAAAGGTGTTTAGAGTGTTGTAACTTTGTTGATCGTGATAATGACAAAGGTAGTTTTTTATACAAAAAAAGACAATTCACACTGTCTTCAGCCAAAGGCTGCACAGATTGAACATAACTTGCATTAGACAACGGACACACGGAACAACCAGTGGACCGGTGAAGAATTTTTCGTTTGATCAAACGTTTCCCCAGACTGGGGCGGGAATCGAACACACACCCCGTAGCACAATATGCCTAAACAACTGACGCCGCTAACCGCATGACTACGAAGCCCACAGTTTTATTTGAGACTACAGACCTTAACTTAAATTAACCCAATTTATTTAACCCAACAGTCAATGAATTGTTTCAATAGCAAAACTATAGATAAACAATCAATTTACTATTGAAAAACAACTAAGAAAATATAAAATGATCTCAAAAAATGTACTTTGTACCATTTCAACAATGTTTGTTCAAGCATATTCTATAAAATTGCTCTTTCCGTATAGAAAATAGTCGGCCAATGCCGTGTAAAAGAAAGGGTTAAATCATAAAAAAATGTTTTATCGTTGATATGACGAACTCCAGGAAAAACTTTCGCTAGGTGAACTCATCTTAACGGACAAACGTCAGCTACCAAAATTGCTCACCGCACCGACAGGGCCATGTGTCTATGACAACAACTAAGCGCAGGGTCCTCGTTTCGGTTGTTGGTGGCCATTTTTTTCTGTTTCTTGTTTTTTTCCTTCCTCTCACCCAAAGATCTCGTCCTCTTGAATTGTTCCGAGTGGCGGCCGCCGCCACCGCCGCTCGATATTGAAATTTATGGCAAAATTATGCCCGAGCATGAGGCGCGCGGTTCACCGCCATAGAAGATAAACCGGACCGGAAATGAGCGAAGACCACCACACTAGGACTTAAGTTTTTACGATGTTAAATGGAAGGGAGGGGGCGCGATATGGTTTTCCTCAATGCGCCGTAATTCATATGCATTAGCTTTTATGATATTTTAAGGCCTCTCTAAGCTTTCCATTGTGAGGAGAGCGGTCCTCGAACGAGAGGAAATAAAATGTGCTTTTTTACATCGTCGGTCGTGTCTAGGAATAACAAGTGCAAGCGATAAAAATCATAATCTGATTACAGCTAGAGTGCGGTGTGGGATGTTCCACTTTAATTTTGATGAAATAACACGTCGTCTACTACGTTCGTTAACTTCAAGCTTTTTCAAGATCGATCCAGGTACGCCAAGACTGGTTGCCGGCCTCTTTTCAAAGACTTGGTTACTATTTTAACACGTCTATTAGAGACATCATTTGTTAAAAACAAGAAAATATTTAAATCATGATACCTAATTGTTCAATTGGGCGCCTTTTTTCAAAAGTTTAAAAAGAAAACTCTTCTACTTTAAGAATCTGCGTCAATTTTCAATATTAGTCATCTGAGTCTGGAGATATAAAGAAATTCCTTGCGGGACCAACGCGTAGCCATAACCCACGTAAAAATCACAGGCTACAGAAATTTGCTCATGTTCGATTTTTCGCTTTTCAAAACAATAATTTGATAAGAGTTTTTTTGTGAACAAGTGAGCGTTTTCTTATAATAAACCATCTCGTGGAAAGCAATGCGATTCTCATTATTCTATTTGTTAGATCATACTGTTGGAATGAGATTCTCATATTCCCGCGGGTTTCACGTAAGTGACGGGTCCGCCATCCCCTCTTTTGGTCCTTCATACAACAGTATTATGAATACAAATTAATAGTGAAAAAATAACTTTGCTTTCCAGTGGAAACGCATGCAGAGCAAGACCCAAGTTAGGATAGTGGCTATCTACATACATATATACTCTACATCCACATAAAAGTTAAGCGATTTGATGCAAGGATCTCAAAAACTTCAAAAACATCATATTGTAATTTTGAGATTTCTTGGTGACAACTCAACCGATTTGTATGTTTTCTTCAAAGAAGCTCCTGACATGTTTAGTTTTTTGATAAATTGACTAGGAACAAAATTGCGGCCGAATAAATTTTGTATGGGGAAGGGAAGGAACATCGGAATATCTTCAAAAACAGATGACCAATGATCAATACCGACGCAGATTCAAATTAGCAAAAAAAGTTTTTCGTGAAATTGTGTAAAAATGGTGCAAAAATATTGAGAAGCGAATATGTTATCGCGATTTGAATATTTTTTGTGACTAAAAACTGAAGTTTCTGGAACAGGGTTTAATGTAAGTCTATAAAAAGTTTTTATCTTTAAATGATCGTCTTCAAAGTATCTTTTTAACCAAAATGGTTTCTAAAATGACTTACATTTCTTTTTTTTTTTTTTGCTTGCATTGAAACTTAGTGCACGATTTTAGAGGCTTCATGAAAACTTTCAAAGATTATTTCGTGACTATGACAGGGTTTTCCGGAATCCTTGTCAGATTCTTTGAGGAAAAGCTTCAAGAATTTTTCAAGTAATTCCTCAACAGATTTCTTTTTGAACACCTTCGAAGATCACAGAAGTTTCTTTAGTGACTTTGAAGGAGTTTTAGAAAAATGTATCCATAATTTGCTCTATGAAATCCATGATCAATTTATTCAACGTTCCTACAGTATGGCCCATAAAAAATGCGAAAATCGTCATCTCATGTTTTATGGCAGTTTTCACAAGGAAAATGTGAATTAAACATAAATATTATTCATTATTTGTATTGTTAACAAAAAATAAAGGCATATCAATCCCATATGACGTAAATGCCCTCAAAATTATGAGACTGGCAAAATATTTTATTCTGACCTTGAAAAACACGTTCTCTATACGACAATCAGACGCTTCTATCTTTGAGCGAACAAATCCATTAAACTTCTTTGCTTCATTACATTATTTTGGACAGTTAAAAAAATATGAAAAAAATCGTCCTAGATAGTGAAGGTATGTCAGAATGTATTACAGTAATCAGAAATTACATTCACGCACAAAAACAATGCCAATAAAGCTTGTGTATGGTGAATTCACGTTCAAATGATTTTCGCATTTTTTTATGAGCCATACCATCAGATATATCCTAGAGACTAAAAGCAGGATTTCACTGATTTCTTTACTAAGATTTTCATGTATTTCTTCAGTCGGTACTGTTGGTATCATTTCCATCATGGTGTACGCAACTCCCAGACACTGCCTGCTCTATCTGTTTTGTTTGTTCTAACAAACAACGTTACCATACTCCTTGTCTGCTCTCTGTCAACTCTCTGATTGCTCTTGGTCTGCGGCTCTGTCTGTTCTCTGTCTGCTCTGTATGTTATCTGTATGCTCTCTGTCTGCTTTTTGTCTGATCTCTGTCTGTTCTTTTTCTGCTGCTCTCTGTTTGCTCTCTGGCTGCGGCTCTGTCTGCACTCTTCCTGATTCCTGTTTGCTGTCTGTCTGCTTTTCGTCTGCTCTCTGTCTGCTCTCTGTCTGTTCTCTGTCCGCTCACTTTCTGCTGCTCTGTTTGCTCTCTGTCTGCTTTCTATCTGCTATCTGTCTGCTTCTCTGTCTTCTCTTTGTCTGCTCTCTGTCTAATCTCGCTTTTTCTGCTGCTCTGTCTGCGTTCTGTATGTACTCTATTTTCACTCTGCCTGCTTTTTGTCTGCTCTCTGTCTGTTCTCTGTCCGCTCACTTTGTGCTGCTCTCTGTTTGCTCTCTGTCTGCTGCTCTGCCTGCTCTCTTTCTGCTGCCTGCTTGCTCTTTGTCTGATCTCTGTCTGTTTCGTCTGTTCTCTGTCTGCTCTATATCTGCTATCTGTATACTCTTTTTCTGCTGCTCTGTCTGCTTTCTATCTTGTCTCTGTCTTCTCTTTGTCTGCACTCTGTCTAATCTCTGTCTGATCTTTTTCTGCTGCTCTGTCTGCTCTCTGTTTTCTCGCTGTATGTTGCTCTGTCTACTCTCTGTCTGCTCTTTATCTGCTCTCTGTCTGCTCTCTGTATAATCTCTGTCTGCTATCTGTCTGCGCTTTTTCTGCTACTCTGTTTACTCTGTCTGCTCTCTGTGTGCTGCTCTCTATCTGCACTCTATCTTCCCTCTGTCTGCTCTTTGACTTTGAGGTGTCTTATGAAAGTTTTAAGGTCACAAAAACCAAGTTTAGGAAACGATGTTCCAGTACATCTAGGAAACGATGTTCTAACACATCAAATTCCTGCAGGAGTTCTATCTAAGAAAAGCTACAAAGGTTCATTTCATAGTATTTAAAGAATTTCGATTAAGGATTTTCCGGAAATTCTAAAAGAGTTCTGCCAGGAATTCCTACGCTGATTTTTCAGTTATTCTTTCAGGTATTCCTCCAAGAATTCATTTACAGTTTCTCCCAGAAATTGCTCCACAACTTTTTCTATGGAATATTAGAGCAAATCTGGTAAGAATCCCTAAAGAAATGCCTCAGTAAGTTCGATCTAGAATTCCTCATGAAATGCCTTCAAAAATTTATCTAGCATTTGATTCAAGGATTACCGTTTTGTCTCAAATTCCGAACATGACTCGTTTTCCGAAATTCGAATTATTTTTTTTACGATTTAGGGGGGCTGGGGGCAAGAGGGACACCTTAAGATATTTCGGTTCAAATCATGGCTGATTAGCATAATTTTTGAAGATTATTACACTGGAATAGGCAAGCTCCCCTCCTGTTCTGAGTGATGTAATCGATGAATTTCAAAAATATAATAAATACATATTGATTTGAGATTTTTGAAAATGTCTCTTCTTATGAGGGTTTTTAACGAGGCACGGGGCAAGAGAGCCACTCACATGGGGCAAGAAGACCACCAGAATAAAATGCAACAAATCTTGTATATTATTATTTCTCCGCCTAAACAATACATTATAGAGTAAGTGAAGATAATAACTTAGGGATAAAAGTTGACTTTATAGTAAAAAGCAATTTTACGAAAATGATTTAGTTTCCATCCTATTTGACTGTCGGAATAATAGTAAAACTTTTCAGAAACCTTTTTAATGTCCAATATGGTTTATTTTGATATTATTTGGTAGGAAATAAGATTTACTGCAATATTGAACAAGAAAAATAAAACTTCATTTTATATGAGAAAATTGGGGTGTCTCTCTTGCCCCATAAGACATACTGTTTTTATACATGCAAAACTTAATGTCAAAAAACTTCTTCACGACGTTATTAAACAATTGTAAATCATCACTAATGTGCGGAAAATCAATATATTTTGGATTTAATGGTAGTCAAACCTTATTTTCCATTCTTACATTGTTATAATATTTCGCAATTTTCGCGTTGGCAAGTAAAAAACATTTTTAAAATTTTTTGTAGTACACATTTTGAACTGTAGTACTAACACAACCCTCAATTCGTACTCAAACTATTCTTATTCTGGATTAAACATCAAAAAATTATTTTTTCCTACGTGAAATTAGAGGTGGCACTCTTGCCTCGGGTGTCGCTCTTGTCTCATGTTCCCATACTTGAAAAATCACTATTGAATGTCCAGTGTTCGGAATAAGAGTCGGAATTCGAGACAAAACTTCCAGATCTTCCAAAACATGTTTCAAGTAGGGAGCTGGATCGTATTCTTGGCACTTTTAATTCACTTCGGCAGTGGGTTTTTTTGGAAGCTGCTGAGCTCATATTTAGCCACAATATGCGTCGAATTGAAGTGCTTCTTATTCCAAAGTTTCAGACAATTCGGCCGAGGAAAAACCCCCATGCCAAAGTTAATCTTGGAAGTGTCCAAGTAGCTCTGCACCCTATTTTCTCCAGTAAAATATCCATGGGCTCTTCAAAACTTCATTTCAGCATTCAGACCAGCAAATATTACAGTAATTTCTCCGTTAATTAACTTAGCAATTCCTCAAGAAAATCCTCTTTGACCGTCTCAAGAGACTAGGAGTTCTTTCGGAAAATTCAAGTTCATGAGGATTTTTTATTGATTATTAGAGATTGCGTTAGGATGTTTTCAAGATTTTTCCAATAATTTAAAAATAAATAGCTTGACAATTCCCTGCAGACATCACAGCAACTCTTTCTGGACATTTGTTTAAGGACATCCTTGGGAAACTTCTCAGAAAAGTTCTAACACTTCCTGAAAGAATCTTAGGAGGAATCTGCGGTGTAATTTCTTAAGGTATCGTTAGAGGAATTCCAGGTTGAAAATTAAAAATAAATCAAGAACGAACATTTTGGAGAAAATTCTAAATAATCCTTGGAGGCATCTCAGGAGAAATTACTGGTTGACTTCTTGAAGATATCCCAAGAAAATCGATGGAATAATCACTGAATGGCTTTTAACCTTCTTATGGTAAAAACACCGCTAAATTGTTTTTGTCTCAAGCGTCAACGTATTACTATTAACTTGATTTAGGGTTGCTGTATCTAATGCCCTTTTCCTAAATATCATTGCACGTCTTGAATTTGAGATATTGGCTGTGTAAAAAATGCTGCCAACTTGCTTGCAAGTTTGTCAGCTTGTATGGCGATTTATTTGCTAAATTTACTGCATAATTCAAACTTTATGTTAAACGATACTTATTTTTCTATCTTTATTAACGAGATTTTTAGCCCTGGGCTAGTTCATCTCGGGACCAACGGCTTTACTTCCCTTCCAAAGGAAGTCGTCACTATAACTTTTTACGTCATAAGTGACTATCTCTGGGATGGGATTCGATCCCAGGTCCTCGGCGTGAGAGGCGTGTCTACTAACCACTACATCAGGTCCCTAAATAAACGATGCTTGTCAACAAAGTTTATAATACTTTTGATGTCCAAAAGTTTGAAGATATTAAAAAATGTTGTATTTTGCCATAAAAAAGAAACGAATATTTTGTATAGAGTCCACAAGCATGAGCATTAGGGTGCGGCTTATTTTTCGATAGTTCTCAAAAACAAAAATTCGGAGTTTCATTTTGACTACGGTGAGAGTCGGACGCGTTTGATGAGCTCGTGTGCGGTAATCGAAGTGAGGCAATCAAGGGTTGTGAGATTCATGTAAAAATTGATTGGTTTTTAGCTGCAAAATCGGGGTTTGTTACGGGTTTCATGGTAGAATGTTTATAGTGGAAAAGTTGGTTCTAGTGTGGGAAAAGTGATTATTATTGCCGGCAGGAGCGATTAGCATTGTGGAGTTGATGTGAAAAATAGGCGTCGAAAATTCGCGAAAAACTAGTCCAGCCGGCCATGCAGATACGGTTGCATTAGTGTGTGTGTGCTGTACATTCGGAACGGAGAGTTTAGAAGAGAGATCTATGGGAGAGTTAAAGTATTGAGAACAGTTTGGAACTGGTAGCAGACTGGAAATACGGAAGAAGGGGATAGTATTATGGTAAAGAGGAAAGGGTGTTGTGATTGAAGTGAGACGCAAATTCGGAATATGACAACGAGTTTCATGGGACTGTTTTTAGTGGATTGTGATTCGGAGGAAGGTTGGTGAAGGTGGTGTACAGAAACGGTCAGATAGATTGAAGTTGGAGGGAAAAAAGAAAATCGTCGAGAAATAGCGGAAAACTAGTCCAGCTTGCCGTGCAGATATGGATGCATCAGTGTGAGTGTGTGCAGTAGAGTCGAATCAGAGAGTTTTATTGAGAGATCTTGTGGGAGTGTTTAAGTATTGAAAACAGTGGGGTACTGGAAGCGGTCTGGAAACACGGAGGAAAGTGTTTGTTTTGGAAGTTTGTTTTTCCAAGTTTGTGATGAAGTGGAAGGGTTATGTAGGTTGAAATTAGAGTCATCTCATAAGAATACCTTATTATGTGGCTTTGAGAAGATTGAAACAGTGTGCACATGACAAGTGGGGAAGTTATTTTGGAAACTGATGAGAAGAAGAAGAAGAAGAAGCAAGCGGATCACAGTACGGATAGAAAGTTGATGAAAGGAAAGTGCGTTACTAGCTAGAAAGACGGGAAGAGTGCGAATGTACTAGTAGTGGTGTTCGGGTTTTTGATGAAGAGGTGTGTGGAGCAGACGGCATGGAGTTCTGTTTGATCTTTCGACCTTGACACTTGCTTTTGCCGGGGTGAGCGACGAGGGCAGGATCAAACATGTCGCGCGTTGGTCTAGTAAGTGAAAAAGTGGCGTGATCGGTGAGTTCGGTTGGAGTAACTGAAAAAGTGCCGCGATCGGTTAGTTCTGTTTGATCCTTCGACCTTGACGCTTGCTCCTGGGCAGTGCGTCAAGAAAGCCCGAACAGTTTTTTTTTATTCTTTTTGGGTCGCGCGCTTATTTTTTTTTTTTTTCCTGAGTGCTTTTTTATAGCCGAGCAAACGAGTGAAGCCGAAAGTGGATTGTGGCTGCTCAGTCAAGGATAACGGATCAATTGGTGAGCTCGTTTCATGCTACTATTTCTAATCTATAAAATATGTATGACTGCACATTCAATCGTTACAATGGTGGGATGTAAATATGATTTTTCAACAAACTATGGATGGTTCGTCACTGCGAGTGTCGACACAAACTCTGATTCATGATTTATTTATGTTTAACATTTTTTTTTTTCAGAACACCTCTTATATACCTTTATTTTTGTAATTAAAAAAACTTTGAATGGTTCGACACTACAAGTGTGAACTTGCGAAAGGTTCACCTTATGCAACAAACTTTGGATTCGCCACTGTAAGTGTCGGCATAAGAATAAGAGTGTTCTATGATGTCCCAACCAATCGAGTTTTTTGTTTCTTTTCAAATGAGTAAAATATAATAACACATGCTTTCGTCCTGACAGCTGTAGGAATGTTACATTTAGGCATTTGTTCAACAAACTTTGAATGGTTCGTCACCTCAAGTGTCGGCATAATTTTCCTCTACATAGAAATTGTTCATATCAAATGAAAATATTATATTTACGTATAAGCATGTATATATCTCACAAATCATTGTTTATCATGGTCTAATCGCTTATCAAAGTGAATCCTATGACCCAACGATCCTCCCCATTAACAAACATCCCTCCCAGTAACCTTTGTGGAGATGCAGAGGCAAACACGGTCTCCAAAAAGCAAAGGTTACACACTAACATTCCTTCCCCCAATCCCACCTGACTGCAAGGACGTGGCCGGCGCCGTTATTGACCCTGTATAAATAGAGGCACTGAATTATGCACACTGAAGAAGATTATGGCCAATCCCAGCCGAACTTCTAGTTGATTCTTTGTGCATTTTCACTGACTTCGGTCAATCACGGAATAGCAACCATTGATATGTGTAGTCAGTCTAAGCTAAGCTAAGCTAAGCTAAGTTCTCAAAAACAAAAATTCGTCAGCACTTCGGAATTTAAATCACATGAAAGGACAAACCTCAAAGTGTGAGCCAAAAATATCAAGATTTGCCGAAGTGGCGCAAGCCATTTAATTTTGTAGTTTGTTGTTTCTCTTCAAAATTAAAATTATAAAACATTTGTAGAACACCGAATTTATATAAAATCTAAACTAGTTTTGGTTAAACGTTTTTTTTTTTTTTCATTTTTAACTGTGCGTTCAACAAATGTATTTAAAAAATTGTTTTGATTTAGTTATTAAATCAAAATCATGATAAATTGAATTGTCTTGGGGCACCAAAATTGGTCAAATCATCCATTTAACAGATATCTTAAAATCCTGATGGTGTGTTCGGCAAAGGTGTGGAGCAGATCAAGATGTATCTGTTAGTTACAAACTTAATTGAGGATTTATCCGCTGGGTGGCGCCACTAACAAATTTCCTTCAATCTCTTATATCTCTAGAACCTGATGAGCTAGAAGGTTGGTGTCTTCGGCAAAGTTGTGGAGTATATCAAAGGCTATCTGACAAATGACAGTAACATATCTAATTGGGAATTTATCCGCTAGGTGGTGCTAGTAACAAATTTCTTCCAATCTTCTATATCTCGAGATCCTGATTAGCTGTCAGGTTTGTGTTTTGGGAATATTTTTTTCAGATGACAAAAATCTTATAGGAATTCAATTGATTCAAATTTACCAACCTTCTGGAACATGAGACGGAAAAGTTTACAAAACCGGAGCAAACTAGCGTTATATTTTTTGCCGCTCTTGATCTGCTGGATAGCTTTCGATACTCAAGATACAGACCTCCACCTAACGAGACGATAAACAAAATCCTAATCAGTTTGTTACTGCCAGATGGCCTTTGACCTGCTGAACATCCTTTGCCTAAATCACCGACGTTATAGCTCATCATGACTCGAGATACAAGCAATTAATGGATTTTTAGACGTTTCATTGCCAAACAACCCTTGATCGAAAACACCAAACTTCTAAATTATCAAGATCTCAAGACATTACATGTTAAAAAATGTTACCAGTCCAACTGTCACTGTCACTGTCAGATCACTCTTGATCTGTTGAACAACTTTGCCGAAGACACCAACCTTCTAGCTTATCAGGGTCTCGAGATATTCAAAATCGAATAATTTTATCAGCGCCACCTAGCGGATAAATTCTCAATTAGTTTCAGATAGCCTTTGATCTGCTTCTCTAATTTGCCGAAGACATTAACGTTTTAGCTATAATATAGAAGATTGTACGGAATGTTACAAGCGCCACCTAGCGCATGAATTCTCAATCTGAATCGTCACTGCTAGTTCGCCGTTGATCTGCTTCACAACTTTGTCGAAGACACCAACCTTCTAGCTTATCAGGATCTAGAGATATTGAAGATTGAAGGAAATTTGTTACTAGCGTCACCTAGCGGATGAATTCTCAATAAGATCTGTTACTACCAGATAGCTCTTGATCTTCTCCACAATGGAATATGAAAAATGTGAATTATTTTATCGGTAATCTGAAAAACATCTTTGGAAAAAAAAATCCGGAAGAATCCAGACAATAAATTTTCTGGTAGAGATTTTGATCAAATGTTGCCGAATATCAGACAGATTTGCTAAGTGCACTGCAGAATTGAGCTTTCTACAGTATTTTAGTCAATTTTCCTAAGAAATCTTCATCAATTTGATAAAATCCCATTAAAACTTATTGTGAAGGTATGACTCTCAGTACACCTCCAAAAAAATGAAGGATTTCTTCAAAAATTCGCCCAACGTTCACATTCACTTATTCATTTTCATAGATAGATGCATTTGTTTTTCTTTTTCGAAGGTATATTACATCGTAATCATTTCAACTTAATGAATACATCAATATTAATTGCACTTTCTTATTTTCTCTATCTTTCCAGGTAAGCTACAATCATCTATATTCACGGAATTCCACCAGACTAAATAGAAAAGCATCGCTTATCGAGTGAAAATTGTGAAATGAGTGAAATCCATTAGAAGTGTCACAGTTTAACTTCATCGTCACTAGTAGGTATCATTAACTCGTCCGGCTAAATGGTCGCCATTCATGCCCAGCAGCAGCAAAAAATCCTATCAGATCCACTAGCGCAAAAACGCTATCACTCAACGCTAGTGCTCCATTTATTGCTGCCTCCGGTCTAAACAAATTACCAGTTCTTCTCCAGAAATGCATCCAATGCCGGGGCCGGAATGCCCATTCCCCAATGACCACATATGTCCCCAGCCGGAACATTCTCAATGAAGGGAATAAAAACTTCGACCAACAACGACAGCGGCAGCAGGGCCACCGTTCCGGGATGACGATGATGGCCAGTGATTAGCATTTGTGAGCGCCCGGTGGTGCCAAATGGCCGCAGCGTGGGGACGTAAACGTGACCCCCGAGTCACCGAGTGGGAAAAACGGTTCCTGAATCGGGAAACGAATTGTGCAGCACAAAACTCGTTTCATTAATGATGATGATTTGTTTTGGCACTTTTTCGTCGTCGACACACGGTTTGGAGGAGAGTGTGCCTTTTGACTCCACGCTAAAACCTGGTTCTGGTCGGGTTGCCGTAGTTGGGAGGGACGTGTAGCATTCAGGATTGCACATCCGGTGCGCGCTAATTTTCTGCAATTGCTGTTTAAATGTTATTGCAATGAGGTGATGCTTTTTCTCGCGTCCAGCAATCGTTCAAAGGCGGCATGGCTATGAAAAAAGCTTCTCGTTCGTTAGCGAACTTTGCGAATTGCATACGATTAGGGGTAGTGTGCACGAGCAAATGGCATTCAATTATCGGAATTAATTGATGCCGATTTTTTTCCGGGTGTGATCGGTTCGTTAGGGGTTCGAATCTGATTTGCTTTGCTGACATATTGACTCGGATCCATCAGACAAATCTACTCCCAACCCAATCCGGACTCGTGATGGGATCATATCACATCGTTAGTTAATTCACATAATTACAAACGATACTGGAAAAGCACACACACGATTCGTCTCGTCTCTGCCGACAACACTCATAACTCGAAAAATAAATATTTTCCTAACTATGTTAGCATTTGTCAGGATTCTACTGTAGTACCACTCTCTGCCCATGAACGAGTCCCAAATTGTAACCCAGCTACGGTACACATATCATTTTGCCATTGTTTGTGTACCCACGGCCGCCCACCATCTCCCAGCTTCCCTTGGAGTACCGTGTCAATAAGGTGGTGGAAGCAACCGGTCCGGGATGCTTTGCTATTTGGGATGTGTGATTGTTTCGGAGCAGGAGCAACACCAGGCGCAGTAGAGATTGCCTTCGCCAGGGTTCGTGTGTCGTATTTTCAGAACTTCAAGAGATGCGCTACTGCAATTTGATGTGAAAAATATGTTTACGCGCTTTGTTTCCTAGCACTCATCGAATGCTGCCTGCAGGGCAGGCTGGTAAACCAATTGTAGCGCGTGTGGCACAGCTTAGGTGTTCCTAACCGGCTCAGAGCCTTTGCCAAACGAACCGGCAGTGGATGGGGAACTTGTTTAACTTGTGTATGTTTGACACGAAACGGGGTTTATCCGCTTTTCTTCTTGGTAATGGTTGGCTAGAGGAAGACTATCCGAGGGGTTCTCCGATGGTGTAATATCGTAATTTTAATTCTTTTGTTTCTCTGAATGTACGTTCCTTTTGATCAACGAATTGAATTAAAAACATACAAGAAGACGCTTACGTCTTGCAACAGGTTAACCAAAGCTAATGTGTGTCATTTACAACCTTTCTCTCGACATTCATGCAATCCGCTTGAATTCGTACAGTACCATCGATTCCTCCTCCCCTTACTCTCATTGTCCGGCACTGGTTCTTGCCTGAGAAACTGACTCAAACTTATTGGCAAACCCCTCAGCAGTCGCAGTTTCCTCCTGCGCGATCCGAATTCATTCGGCATCCCATACCGGTATATTTGTTGTTTGCCCATTTATTGCGCCATTGTGTCAAATGCCGTTATATGCCTTCGAGCGGTTTTATATACACACACACAAACACGCACTGACTCATAAAGATACATTCTTCATCTGTACTGAAATACCGCATTGGTTTGAGAGTTGCTGCTATCCTATCCAATGCACGCTACAATAGAGAGAATGCCTCCGCGATAGCAATCCTTTCCAGGTTACGGTTTGAGTTGAAACATGAGGCCATTTTCGCTATCATCCCGGACGAATCTGGGTAAGCTGTGACTCTCCGCGTATTGTTTGAGCAACAAACCGTGGAGAGCCGGCAGTGTTTCAACAAATCATTATCGTTATGATAACGAATCAGCTGAAAAGCTGAAATTTTGCAAACATATCCTACTTTCAGCTCTCAGCCAGATGCATATTGTTCGATTTCGCTGTTAGCGCATTTAGGTGAAAATTTTACGCACAGTGGAGATTTCCACGGTTTGACTAGCCGGGATAATTCTCCCGCCATGGTGCATCCAATTCGTCCTGGTTTCGAGATAATTGATAGTACTGATACCGACCGGTGGCAGACTGTCGAACCCTTTTGGGATGTATGAGATGTGTTTCAAACAACCAGCAAAATCCGTCTGTCGTCGTTTCGTATCGGTTTCAGTTTTGGCTCATTATCGCTCGTTCCGGAACCGTACACCTTCGTCATTATTTGCAGAATAATACTACACTAAGCCAAAAACACTTAGGTTATCCATATATTATGACTCATGAATGGCTCCTAACTGCTCCGGTATCGATATTCGGTACAACTTTAAGGAACTTTAACACATGCTAATATAACATGTCATTTTTTGGAATTGACAGGAATATTTTATTCATTTTGTTGGTGAGAGCATTCCATTGGATGTTTTATGAAAATTAACCAAATTCTCTACCGAAATTATAGCTCAAACTTACAAGTTTCAACAATAACCATTGTGGTGCCAAATCTTATTTTTTTTCTTCTGAAATTGTTCAGTATTTTTGCCTTAGTGTACAGCAGCATCCTCTCGTTGCATTTCCCAATTCTATGCCGGCGCTCCCTTACCCATGTATGGTTTTGATTTCAACAATTCCTACAGGCTAACCGTTATTGTAACATGCGAATAACGAGGCACACCGTAAATGCTTTGTTATGATGCACCTCGACGATGGTGAGGAGCGACGGACGTCTCCATGGTGCTTTCATAAGCGTATCGCATCGGAAACGTGTATCATCCGAGCGAAGCGCAGGTTTGCTGCTGACTGGATATACCGATATACCTAGTCCTACTTGTTTGTTATTACTCTGGATGGGTGCATTGATTGATGTGGAACAGCTTTAATGAGTGATCTTTGAATGGAAAAAGATAAGATTTTCTTGCAGGCGTCTCGTGAAATGAATACTTCAACCTAGCAGAGAAGTATGATCTGTGTTGCTTGACAAAATCTCACATTATTTTACGCGGATTCAGGGCAAATGGCACTGAATCTCAGGCCCGTCCTTTCATCTCAAGCATAACTCTCTTCCTATTGATTTTAAAATATCTGAACTGGTAGGTCTCTGACAGAATCCTTATCGATATTCTCCCTAGATTCTTTTGGAAAACTCCTCCAGACAGAGCCGGATTTACAAATGTGGGGGCCCGGAGGCCGTTATCTTGTGGGGGGCCTTTTCCCAGAAAAAAAAACATTTTGATACTTTAGCATAGACTAGATATTTGTAATATTTTTATTAGGTCCTCATTACCAATAGTCAAACTACTTTATAATGTTAAAAAATACAACAAATCCCTATTACCGTAAATCAATTTGAAATTATTAATTTTTTTTAGGTGATGTTTTTTTTTATATTTCATACATCTTAGTAATTGTCATATGTTTACAGGTTGAAATCAATATTTTTGTCAATGTCAACAACAAAATTCGTTTGACGATTCTCTTTTTTTAGGTACCCTAATTCAAATTATGCTTATTCTATTCATGTTTAATATTCAAGAGTTGAAGAAATGGCGGTAGGACTGAAGCAGGTCTTTTTCTAGAGACTTCCCAACAAACATTTTCACGGAATAAGAGTTGAACCAACCACACTCAAACATATTTCAGCTGAATAAACTGTAATTCAGCAACTAATATTTATTGAGTTGGTCTCCATTTTAATGAAAGTCTCTGAATAGTTACTATTTTGAATAACAGATCTCTAAGATCTCTATTTTAATCAAAATGCTCGCTAGAGTCTCTTTTTCCCTTATTAGGATAATAGTGTGCAAAAGTCTACGGTGTCCAGAGAAATGAAATCAAAGATTTTAATGCAGCTTTTTAGCAGGTTCTTTAAGAGTTTCCTCTCACATGTCTCATGAAAAAACTTGTGATTTTTCTGGAGATTTCTCAACCACTACTCCCATAAATTTTTCCACCGATTTTGCAAAGAATGCTTGAGCACTCCATCGACTCACCTCCAGGATTACCCGGGTTTTTTTTTTCCAAAGGCTAGAAGCTCCTTCAGGTATTTTCAGGAACTACCTGATACAATCATGGAGGGCTGAGGCCTTCATTGAAAAATATCTAAAAGAATCTTTGGAGAAATTCGGTAATTTATATTGTTATCCTTATCATAATCCAGGTTATATTCTTGAGATATTCGAAACAAAATTCTTAAAGTGATTCCTTAAAAAAATTCTTGGAGGAATTTCACAGGAAATAATAATTATCTCTGAATTTTTGGAAAATACCCAAATTCTCACGAAATTCCTGGAAATAATCATGAAAAATACATACATACAGCAGTAACACTGTCGTAATGCCGTAATGAAGAATTGGAAAAAAAAGAATTGTTTGATTTTTATAATTTTTATTTTTGAACATCCCTATCCTTTTTCATTTTTTCTTGAAGCCTCTTCTGGTTACTGATTTTTAGCAATAATAACAATTTAAATTTTTACGGTGCTTTTAAGAATATTAAATTTTATTTTTTTTTATTTGTTTTTATTTTCCGTGTAATTAACGGAAAAACAGGTTTAAAATTATTTTAACGTTCAACGCTCCGTCATCATAATCATAATTTAAACATGGAAGTTGTGAAAGGCAAGTAAAGTTCCAGTTGGATGTCGTAAGCATTCCAATTTCCAATTCCAAAGCAATTTTCTTTTAAATTCTTGTGGAATACTTCCAGGAATGCTACCAGCGATTTTTCAATGATGCCTAGAAGAATTTACGCAGAACTTGGTTCAGAAAATTTTGGAGCACTCCAATGCTTCCACAAACGTTTTTTCCAGTGTTAAAAAAAAATCTGTAGTAATTTTCACAGAGATAACCCTGAAAAAAATCCTACTGATTAACCCAAGATTTCCTCAATATGCTGTTCCACTGATATTATCACCGATATCTCTTTTTATTACTTCTAGAAAATTTCCCACCTATCCTTCAGGTTCTTTTTTTTATTCCAGATTTTTTGAAAAAAAAATCGTTTTGACGTTTTTTACAAGAAACTACAATTCCTACGCCGATTTTTCATTTATTTTAGGCATTTTCATTTGGATTCTTTCCTTAAATTCATCCACGATTACTCTCATGAATTGCTCCAGAAATTATTCAGGCATTGTTCGATGAAATCTATTATATTTTTTTCCAAGAAATCGTCAAATTTGAACTGGGATTCCTCCTCCAGAACATTCTCACGGCATTACTCCAACATTTCATCAAAATATTATTGCTGTTGTTCAAAGTTTTTTCTACAAAAAATTCAATTGAAATTTCCAAATCTCCATGGCCTAAAACTCTTTTCCAGTTAAGGTGATTATAGAACGAAGCCACACCTCAAAGTTTCAAGAGCACAAATCTTGAGAAAAAGCGTTCCGCGTTGAAAATTTATCCCATTGGTTTGGTCACCACCATTTGATTGATCTTTAACGCGAACTGTTGTCAGATTTTCCAGTCTTGTACACTTGAAAATCCAAAGTTTGGCTTCGTTTTATAATCACCTTAATACTACAGCAATTATTACAGTTATTGCTCCGATCACTCATAGATAGTTTTTTTTTCAGGGATTCAGTCCGAATTGCATCGAAGAATTTCATCTAAACGTCTTGTACGACATAACTCAGAAATTGTAATTGTAGTTATCTTAGGAATTTATCAAATAAAAAAATAAAATCTAAGAATCATTTTATCAAAAATATAGGAGTTCTTTTAGAGATGCTTGTAGAAATTCATCAAGATATACTTAGAACTCATACAAGTTTCAACGGAGGTTACTTTAGGATTTTCTTTCGAAATTCCTCGTAAATATTTTTAACAATTTTCTCCAAAACCATCTGAAATTTTTTCCTAACATTTCTCTGGAGATATTCCTGTATTTAAAAAGGTTTTCCTGAAAGAGTTTCGAATTATAGAAGGTGCTTTAATCGGAAATGTTGGAGGATGTCCTAGGGAAATCAATGGAATATTTTTGGCGAATTTGATGCTTTGTTGAAAAATGTCTGAAACGATCTTTGTATGGAATCTTCGAAGTATTTTCTGAGAAAAATTCCATATTAAATTTTCGAAGGTAACTTGGGGCCCAGATAGCCGCAGCGGTAAACGCGCAGCTATTCAGCATGACCATGCTGAGGGTCGTGGGTTCGAATCCCGCTGGTCGAGGATCTTTTCGTTAAGGAAGTTCTCTCGATTCCCAGGGCATAGAGTATCTTCGTACCTGCCACACGATATACACATGCAAAAATGGTCAATCGGCAAAGAAAGCTCTCAGTTACTAACTGTGGAAGTGCTCATAAGAACACTAATCTGGGAAGCAGGCTTTGTCCCAGTTGGGACGTAGCGCCAGAAAGAAGAAGAAGGTATTTAAAACGATTTTTTTGTAAGAGTTACTAAGAAAGTTCGTGAAAAATCTCAAAACAAGCTCCTGAAGAGATCTTCGAAATAAAATATGAAGGCATCCAGTTAAACGAGCAGAAATACTTGTAATGTCACGAGGAATTACAAAAAGGTCTTAGGAATAATCTTATAATAAACATCTGTTAAACTTAGGAGTCTAACGTGGTTCCAGTTAGGTTTCTTTTTGTATGCATAAGGCTGATACAAATATTGATTTTCTTCTATGTCACCCCCCCCCCCCCCCCCCCTTCAAACATTCAAAAATTTTGAAGGAGAGAAAAAAAAAAAGATTCATCATATTTTTGACATCTGTTAGGTTTTTTTCAATTTTTAGAGTAAAAACCAGGTAAAATAATGATCCAGATGAAAAAGTTTTACAACAATCGTTAAAAATAAAAATTCGAAAAAATAACTTTTATTTTCATTTTAATTTTTTTGTTCTTTATTTATTTTTATCCCCCCTCGTACCTTCCAAGTGGTTTCGGACATAAAAGAAAATTAATATTTGTATCAGCCTAATTCATGTGATACCTCGTTTTGGCTGACAATTGTTTCTTTTTCCAAGCAAGAGGTCTCTAAAGTTCTTATTTTCAAGACGATAAGTCGCTACCAGCACTGAGTTTTCCATGATATCAATCGGTAAAAAACTTTCTTCAGAGATATATTCCGGGTACGTCGCTGATGTTCATAAATCTTAATTTCATTTTAAAAGAAGGCTATTTTTTCCTTAAGTTCGAATGGACTGTTTTTTTTATCTGACTTTGATGATTAACGGCATTTTCAGATCATTTGATATAAATCATTCGTGCAAATCAAGTAAAAATCACCAATATTTTCATGCTTTTTCCTATGTTGCCTAAAAGTTTAGAATAAAACAGATAGTTTTTATGGGAAGTATGCACTTCAACAGAAATGTAATCGCCTATCTCGATGCGTGAAAAATTTCTTGCAAGAAATGATCAAGAAAAGCATTTTTCTTTCATAGCAGTACGCAGTTGAAAAGAAATGTCAATTCAAATGGAGCTCACTGTAGAAAATTTCTTGACCATTTCTTCCGCAGAAATTTTTACTTTTCTTGAGCGGAACAGCATACCTAGCTTTAGAAGGAAAAAACACTTCGTTATATATTTTTTTTTTTTCAAAAATACCAATCTTTGAAAATATATTTTCTATTTTTTTTTTTAATTAACTACCGTCGTTGGGGGTGACAATGGGTCAAAAAGGGATATGTGCGATTTATTTTTTGAATAACTATCGCAATTTAACTCCAATAAACTTCAAATTTGGTGTGTATGTACTTTGATGGTACATTAACAACTGTTCAAAAAATTAAAGACAAATATTTATTCACAGCGGCACCACAAGTGAATGAAAAATGACCCAATCTCACCCCATAGAGGGGGTGACATTGGGTCACTGAAATTGAAATAACTTGTTTTTGAGAAAATGATTGCAAAACCATTCACAGCTGAAAAATATTGATGGAATACGATGCAAACAAGTTAAAAAGATATCTAAGATGTTTCACAAGTATAATAAACCCACTTTAAAGAACGATTATACCAAAAAATTGAAGATCTATGAGAAAAAATATGTAAATCTAACATTTATCGTCAATTTTAAATAAATTTTCTTGTTTTTTCCCTCAAATTGTCTTCAAAGTCTCATCACCATTGCCATGAAGCCTATTCAGTTCCCCAAAGGTGTACTGAAACAGTGATTATTTTAAATCTTCGCAAATAGTTAAATTTCGGTGCGACATTCCACGATCACTACAATTCAGGTACATGGTGACGTCATAATCCCAATATTTCAGCGATCCAACTCATTTGTACTTGCATGAGATGTTTCTATAATATGAAAATACTGATAAATAATCAAATTTAGAAAAAAACACCCTTTTGATAAAAATTTACGATCTTGCTGCGCACGAAACACAGTTGCTGGTTTGAGAAGTTGTCAAAATGCGTTGTATTATTATTCAATGCACGGAATACTCAAGTAGACTTGTTCGATGTTTCAGAGATGCTGTATATAGAAAGAATAAACACATCTTAATGAAAAAAGAGAACACCCGGCACCGAAAAATGTCAAAAAAATGGACCTTGAATTTCATTTACTATCGTTCTTGCTTGACCCAATGTCACCCCCATTTTCAATGTATTAGACATCGTACCGAAAGAAATTATTTTTTTGTGGAATAATCAAACAGATTCCGGAAAATACCTGTGATGTGTAATGAAAAGACTTTCAACATTCTACTAATACAACGATAGAGGCTAGAGTACATGCGTGATACTTTGTACAGGAGAAATTTAATGTTGTAAATTTTATCTAGTTTCAACATGCAAGTTTATTGATGTAGTAAACAAAAACTACTATTTCTAAAAATGTATATTGTTATGAATTATGTGTAATAATATGTACCCTAACATATGAATTATTAATTTCAGTAATATCAGCGTTATTAGCTGAAATATTTCACAAAACATATTTTTCCGTTTTGACCCAATCTCACCCCCTAGACCCATTGTCACCCCCATCGACGGTATACATCAATTATTCATGTATTTTGGAGAAATATGCAAACCTGGAATTATTTTTCAAGACCTGGAAAAACCTGGAAATATCAGGGAATTTCATATGTGTAAACGAGTACACACCCTGTTACAGATGGAGCGGGAAATTCTGGAGCGAATGCTTTTGCAGAAGAAAAAAAAACGATGAAAAAAGAGTCGGCACAGGAACAAGAAATCCTTGAACAACAGCTACGAGATAAGCAAGAATTTCTTCAACGTCGCTAGGATCTTCACAACCGCACAGTGGCGCATGGCCGGTCAAAACCTCAAAAAATCATGTTCTCAAAAACACTTGTTAATATTTTTAAAAGATTTCTATACCATTGAGTGACAATATCTCAAAATTTGAGATTGATTGGCTTATTTTTCTTATTTTGGCAGCATCTTAAGTGTGGGAAAGTCAGCAAAATTGGACTGCTTAAAATTCATCAAGTATGGTTCATCGAGCCAACTTCAAACAGCAGTATCTCAATAAAATCATAACCAATTTGAGCTCAATAGGCTTCATTCGGAAGCGTAGTCTTAAGCCATTGATTTGACTATAATTACATAAATTTTAACGAATTAAATTGTTATTTGTAGCAAAAAATGTTTTTTACAATCTTTCTTCAAAATTTTTGTAAATTTTCAATACGTCTTCCGTTTTATGTGAAGTGTTTCGGGAAAATGAGTCACTCACTATGAAGCAGCTATAAGTACATACTTTCAGATGTGCAATAGTTTTTCTTGCCCCTTTTTGCCCCTAGAGGTGAAAATTCCATTATAATTTTTCATTAAAATTTATCGATTTCATCATTCCAATCTGCATAATGCGTCATAATTCGTTGAAAATTTTACTAAAATACTAAAAGAAAATTAAACTTGTATCTCTTGTTCTGGTTTATGCACAAATTTCTGCATTACAACCATTCATTTTTTAATGCTAGCCGATTGGATGAAAAAACCTAATTTGGACAAATTCCACTAGAAAATCGAATTTATAATTTGACAATTATTCCCAACAGGATGACTTCTGGTATCCAAGATAGTTATTAGATTACCATTATCAAGCGATTTGGGACATATTTGAGGTTTTGTCCGACCTTTGTATGAAGGACCGCCACTGTGAACCGGTTTAAACAACTCAAATTGGACATCTCTGATGACGAAGATGGAGCGAATGATGCGGAAAAAGCGAAAAGTTGGTTGCAAACATACAAAGAGGATCCCCGAGGAGCATATCCGAAGAAAGGCGGACAGTATGAAACAGGTTTCCAAAGCTCACATGAGCCAGTAAGCTGGTACCAGGAAGCAACGCCAACACCTGGAATTTACGGGAGGTGGAAACATGCTGGCAGTTTCGTCGAACGTTCGCTGCCGAATAAATTTCATGACATCACGATGCCAAATAAGTTTTGTTGAACGTCCGCTGTTTGAACAATTTCCAAGACACACGATCCAAAACAAGCTGTTGTTGAAGCAAGCTCCCAACTTCATTGAACATCCACTGCCAAATCAATTGACAGCAGAGAACGCATCACGAGAATGGCGTGAACTACTTCCACGATCGGACCTAACCGCAGAAGAAGACGTCATCAGAAACATTATGAACCGCAGAGGACCAGGAGGTAATGTTCAAGGCAACTTTGCAAATCGAGGACCTACGCCGAAACTGTTGGCGGCTAGACGAGCTGTATCCAAGCATCTACTAGTATTTCGTGGGGAAGCTGAGATTTGGCCGCTTTTCAAAAGCTGTTACGAGTATACCACGGCAGCGTGTGATTTTACGAACACGGACAATTTGAACAGGCTGCAAGACAGTCTACAGAGACTTGCGAAGGAAGCAGTGCAGAGTCGCCTCCTGATATCAGATTCAGTTCCAGAGCTCAGAAGTAACAAAGAATCTGCGAAAATTCTTCGGTAACCCTGAAAAGTTACTAAAAACTCTAGTAAAGAGTGGTGCGACAGGTGCAAGCTCCACGAATAGATCGCTTTAAAACGTTTCTGTACTTCGCAATCACAGTTAAACAGCTGTGTGACCATCTCGAGGCAGCCGGTTTGCACGATCATTTGGGCAATCCAATGCTCGTGCAGGAGCTCGTTAATAAATTCCCATCAGAATAAAATTAGACTGGGTCTGATTCAAACGCGGTAAGCTAGGAACACCGTTGAGGTGTCGGAGGTAGCCGACTTCACAGGAGCGGAACAAGGAGTGACTGGACAACCGTGGAAGAATAAGCCGAATAAGGAGTTCGTCAGTATGCACAATTCGAGCCGTACGAAGGCGCTTAAACAACTCTGATCGAAGACTCGATCGCTGATAAGCTGAATGCGGACGGTATTTCAGAGCCGTTGGAAGTAATTTGGACAGCTAATATGAAGTGGTACGAAGAAGGGTCACGCAGAGTCGATCTTCAAATCTCAGGGCGCGAATCTTCGAACCGTTACGACGATGCACGCACTGTGAATGAATTAGTGCTTGCAAAACAGGAAGTAAACTTCAAGGAGATGGTCGGCCGATATTGTCATCTAGACGAACCACTAAGGCGTTGAAATTCCCCGCATATTTGGGTTCCTTCTACCAGTAGCGTGAAGTGACAATTGTCGGTGTCGTATAGCGAGTCATCTCATTTGAGTCGACAATTGTCACCTCGCTATACTGCCCATAACTGCAAAACAGTCACATTCGACATTTTTGACATACCAGTCATCAAATGACAAATACTTTCGATCAACTTAATCATCAATCAATCAGTCAATCAATCAATCAATCAATCAGTAAGTTGATCGAAAGGTATTTGTCATTTGAAGACTCTCAATGGTATTAACTCAACAAGTGTTACTTAAATGAATTGAATCAACGAAATATGAACGGTTCGTCACTGTGGGTGTCGACACAGACTCTTGTACATTAACATTTAAAACCCCATACTTTCCTTTTACCTGTTATTTATCATTATAAAAAAAATACCTTTGAATGGTTCGAGGCTAAAAGTGTCGACTTACCGTACGTTCACGTTGTCTTTAGAGTACTGATAGGTGATGTTTTGAACTGAGGTCGCATGAATCGCATCACTTACCAAGGTGAATCCTGATCATGCACCTATGATCCCTCCCCACTAACAACACTCCTTCCCATGACAACCATGGAGATGCAGAGGTGATCTCGGTCTCTAGTAACAATGGATGTCACACTAACATTTCATCCCTTCCCCGATGACCATAAGGAATTGGCCGGCGCCGTTATTGAATTTTTAATGTTAAGAGTTCTCGAAAGTGTACATTGAAGATGGAATTTCTACTCGGAAGCTACATCTCTTGGTTCCTTGTGCAACTTCGATTATTCTGTTCAATCACGGAGTAGCAACTGCGAATTGTACGGTCATCAATGCTTATGCTTATGCTTAGAAGCTGGTCTTCAAATTCGTCGTTAGTACTTTGCGGATTGGTACATTTTCATCAAGATAGAGCAACCGAGAACGAACGAGTATTGGGCATTATCTGGAATCCTCGCTTGGGCGCTCTGTCATTCGCTGTTCCATCTGGAGTGGAATTTTTGTTGGATCACTCTATCAAGACTATAAAAAGGATCTCTATTCGACCTAACGTCTACTAGCCCCGTTTACCACGCAGGGAAAAATGCTAATCCAAGATCTTTGGAGGTCCAGATGTGATTGGGATCAAGGCATTGACGACGAATCGTATAAAAAGTGGATATCATGGGTAAGCGTTTTACCTAAAATCACCGACTTGGAATTTCCTCACAGTTACTTTGGCATGGTGCAGTCATAGGACTTCGGACATGTCCAACTGCAGATTTTTACCGATGCTGGAGAGAATACATTCGCAGGGTGTCCATCCATCCGGGAAATCCGGGAAAACCGGGAAAAACCCGGGAATTACAAATGACCGGGAAAAATACGGGAAATACCCGGGAATTTGAAGAACACCCCGGGAAAATATGTATTTTAAACGTAAGACTACCGGTTTCCTTAAATTTCAAGCACTGTGGGCGAAATTTTCCCCAGAAGATGCACTCGTACTCCCACTATCACTATCTTTTGGTGGTTTGGTAGAAAGTTAGTTAACAATTAAGATCTATTAAACATTTCTAGTAGGGTAGTTAGTGATTCATGACATGGTTCTTGGTGATATTTTCGTTTGATTTCTATTCAAATTCATGGCAATTTTTTAATGAAATCTTTGCTGGATTCCTAACGGGAATCGAATTGTTAATTGACCAGTTTCTTGAAAGATCTTTCTGAAAGATCACTACAATTATTATTAGTAGATTGCTAATAAGGCTTTTAGTGGATTCTAGAAAAGATCTTTGAATGATTCTGCTTGAAATTTTCTAGTAGATTCGTAGTTATTAATAAAAAGCTAAGCGAAAAAATACATGCCCTATTTCTTGAGAGATCTTCTGAAATCCTGGACAGATTCATGAAAAGTTCCGTTTGGCGGATTTCTTGGATTATTTATGAAATTGATTCTTGATGAAGCCTTTTCTGGATTAGGTACTAGTTTGACTATGACACAGTTCTTATGTGGTGCCCCTGACGAGATTTCGTATGGATTTCTGCAGGGTTGGTAGGCTTCAGGCCTGGTAGCGAGTAACTTTGCAACAAAAAGTCACTGAATTCCCTTTTTTTTTTCGTAAAAATGATCACCAAAGATACTATTTTTGTGATTGAATGATAAATCGACGATAGTCATTGATGGATACGCTTCATAAAATCAAACAGCAGAATAGTGATGTTTTACTGGTTTTTAATATTCTAATGAAAACATCTTTTTTATCAATATATCAAAGTGTCTGGAGAGGTGAATAGTGCACAGACATTTCTGATAGAATATCTGGAATTTGACAACGAAGTTCTGATAAAGTTTTAAAATGTCAGCCTAATTCCTGACAGACCAACTGAGTTTATTTAGATAGATTTCTGGAGAATTCTAGGAAGAATAGGCTAAAGGGATCTTTGGCCTACATTTTGAAGGAAACTCAACATTTAAAACATATTAAAAAATAGATTCAAAAATTTTACAAGACATTTCAACAAATCCACCAGGCATTCATTCGCGGATCAAGCCTTTTATCTCTACGATTCCGAACAACTATTTATATTCCAAATACTCGCTTTCGAATAAAAATAGTCATTGTTTAAACACACATGGTTGCATTGGCTAATTGTTCTGAAATCAGTTTGAAATAAGTGTTATTAATTAGTCCTTGAAGCTTTACTAGCAGCTTCATATTTTTTACAAAAAGGAAAATTCACATCACGATAACCTTTGTGTTTTTTTTAATATTTTTGCATCATTTTTTCGCAAGTTAAAAAAAAACTATTCTACTTTTGGAATCTGTGTCGATTTTAATCATTGATCTTGCAAACATTAAAGTTATAGTGGTTTGACTATTTTTCTATGGTAAAAAGTTGAAGCTGCTTGTAGAGGCGTTGATGATACGGTTGTTATGAATACTTCAAGTATTGAAAAATTTCTAGTCTAGATTATTATAATACGTCTAAATCAATCTTTAATTAATATAGCCAAGATTTTAGCCCAATAATCACCTCATTCAGTTTTTCTCGAGTTCATCGAAAACAAAAAAGGCTTGGATAAGGCTACCTTGTGAGCGCGTGAAGGTTAAGTTTTGATATATTTTTGCTGGTATTTTTCCACTTCTGTTTTAAATTCTCGATTCTACCGGAAATTCCACAAGAACGTTTAGGAATTTATCTGCAATTTTTTTGCTGAATAATCATCCTTTATCATCGTAAACTTACTGCAGAACTCTTCCTGAAATCCCATTAAAAAAATTCACTAGAAATGTGTTCCACAACTCAAGCATGTAAACAGTTTCAATGGAAGAATTTTGTCAGAAATTATTTCTTCAGAGTTGATGCATTTTGAATTTCCAGAAGATTTTCTCTAATGATTGGTAATTAAAAGTTGTTGCGTATGCCTAGCTCTCCGACCTAGATTTTATGCGCACCGTACAAGATTTAACTTTTTTTTATTGGCACACTCTGTCCCTGAATGATGTTTAATATCCACTGTAATTCGATAAAGTTAATTGTATTCGTTTAATGCAACTAACTGTTCAGACATATTTCGAATTATTGAAAGTAATTTCATTTTTAATTTTATATAATGTGCAGTCTTGCTAATATTCTTGATTATGAAGACTATGTTTTGTATCTGAACTTCAATTGTTCAAACTAATGTTTGTGATTATCAAGTAACTTTTTTGATAGTTTTAGTCACTTCAGCTGTCTGACAACTACTAGCCCTGGGATTCACAACGAATTCTTCAAATAATTTTCAACAAATTCCATGGCAAGATCTTCGATGAATAAATGAACAGTTTTTTGTTAAGTTTTTTGACGAGATTCTTGACCAAATCTTTTAAAGATTACTTGGAAGATGCAATCTTAGAGTCATGTAAACCGTTTCGCCAGCTTCATAGGATAACAATAAAATGTGTTTGAAGATATCGTTTCTGTTCAAAGGTATGTCCTTGAATCCAACATGAATTCTACTAGATTAAGAATTTCTCCAGGAACTAGCCCTGGTTCATGTCTAACGCATTCCGAAGACATTCTTAAAAGTTAAATGGCTTGGCTATTGAACTTTGCTCTTTTGTGGAAGTTAGATACACTGAGCAGAAATTTGTTTATATAATTCCAAATCTTTCTGAACTTCCTATGAATTCTAGGAGAGGGACGGTCTTTCAGATACTTCAACAAATATTTTAAATCTCTTTGTCCAAAACTCTTTCGAAATTCAAATCGTTTTAAGCTTATAGTGTTCTGTACATTTAATTAAAAATAATTCATAAATAAGTTAGATCAAGTCCTCCAAATTTGTTCACATTTTATGCAAGTCGCAGGACAACCATCCGCAGGATTGTCATTCGTATTTTTAAATTATCGGACGTCCGGGAAAAATCCGGGAATTGGAAAACTGATTTTGAATGGACACCCTGCATTCGGATGTGCTGGATATCTGCGGATTGTAGTCGATGGAGTAGTTAAGTGCTCTTTGGCAATGATCCCTCGCCTGGAACTGCCAGCGGCTGTATTAGGTGCAAAGATGTCGCACCAAATCAAGCAAAATCTATCGCTTCAACTACAACTACCTTTCTCTGGACTGATTTCCTGACCTGGGTAGCTTCCGATCAGAAGAGTTATAAGCAATTCGATAGCTTTAGGATTGGAGAAATCTTAAACGCTTCTTAAAAATCAAGACCTTGAGCCATCCAAGTGGATAAACCTGGAAAAAAGCAGCTCACCTTATAAAGCTCAAACCACTCTTGGACAGCGAAAAAGGTATTACGAATGGAAGGACGCTGTGATAAGGCTGAAGACCTGCCGTTCGACATGCGGGTTTCCTGTCATTCTTCCACGCGATGGACCAGTGACCGAACTTCTAGTACGTCACTATCACGAAACGTACGGTCACGCTTTTAGGGCAATTGAGATTGAGATCAAACAGCGCTTTCTTATCATCAATTTGAATACAGTGGTGGCCAAAATCGAGCGAAGCTGTACTTGGCGCAAGGTAAACAAGAACTCGCCAAGAATTCCTAGGATGGCCTCCATTCCAGTACAACGCCTAACGCCCTACAAGCGATATGGTCAACAGCCGCCCTCTAGTTTACGCGCCGCAAGGTTCTCCCCAGGAATCATTCTTACCTAACCATTTCCTTCGGGGAATCGCAGCCAACGAATCGCATGAAGTACTGCCTCCAACCAACCCTGCCCTGGCTTCTCGTGATACATACCAACGTTCAGTAGAGTTGTCCAATAACCTGTGAGAACGTTGGCTGCATACCCCAAGCTTAAATCATCGCAGAAAATGGTTCACTGAATCTTCGCCGCTGAGAAAAGGTGTCGTTGTCTACGTGGTCGATGGAAATCGACGTAAAGCACGGATTAGAGGAGTAGTAGAAGAACCAATAGTTTCGGGTGATGGAAGGATTAGCCAAGCGGTCATTAGAAACAATTATGGACTTGTAAGGCGAGCGACTGCTAATCTGGTGGCACTAGAGATCGAGAGAAGTAACGTTGCTCTGGATAGCAATTTCGAAACAGGATTAGGAGCCAGAATATCGGAACAAGTCTGTTACCGCCGAGTATTGAATTTACAACAAATTGCAACCGACGATGAGACAATCGACATGCGAGGCTACCTATACACCCATGGTATGCAAAACCTGATACGAGAAAAGAAGAAAGTTTAGAAACATTTTTTACCTAAACAATTAGGATTTGATAACCTAGATTGAGTCTATTTACACTGATAATTGTAAAACGATCTAAGATGTAAAATCTGAAACTATGATCCTTAAAAGCAAAGTAGGGTAATTGATCCATTAGATGTGGTTGTTCCTATAGTTGCGGTACCCGAGCAGAAGAAAATAACTACTGAATACCAAATTGAGGTACCTGAATGAGGTATGAATGAGCCCTGCATAAGAGGTAAAATACCTCAAATAATACCTTCTGCATATTCTACAAATACCAAGCTGATAACTAAATGAGGTAGTGTAATACCTAAATAATACTTAATGGATTTTCATATAAAAGTGAAATTTTTCAATACCTCCAGCAGTCCTCAATAGCTATCGAATACCTAAATGAAGTATTTTTAATTGTTTTTCCAATACCATTGTAATACCAAAATGAGGTTTTGACAACTGAACAATGCCTAATTATGGTATGATACCAAAATGTGGTATGTACAGTACTGGACAGAATAAAGTACGCATTGGCCGTTTTCCCATACAAAATGGTGAAGTTTGGAGATCTGAATCTCAGCTTTTAGTATTCCGATTGATCTGAAATTTTCACCACAGCCTAGATATAACATAGATTTTACTCAATTAAAATATCACTGCATTTGAAACACAATCTTTTATATTATTGAAAATCTCTCAATTTGCAAAAAATTGCAAAAAAATTAATTTTGAAAATATTTTGAAAACAATCAGTTTTACCGAAAAATGATGTGCTGCAAATTTGTGTGTCTTATCAAATTGTACATTTTTGCAGAAGGACATATTACTCTAAATATTTTCATTTAAAAATTATTTTTACTCTAAAATTTTATCATTTTTATCAAAATTTGAGATTTGCGATAACTTAAAAGTTCGTTAATGAAAAACTATGAATTTCTAGCCTAGCAAATTTGAGGTTACTTTCAAGCTGCGGCGAAAATTTCAGGTCAATCGGACAACTAGAAACCGAGATATAAGACTCCAAACTTGATCATTTTGTATGGAAAAACGGCCAATGCGTACTTTATTCTGTCCAGTACTGTATAAGTTATTTATGAGTTATTTGTTCCTCCTCGAGTAGTGCCATTTACACTGATTTTATTGAATAAGCTGCAGATCCAACACCGCCAATCGACGTATTGGCTTATTGATACACGAAATAGCCGTGGAGATATTATTTTTCAAGGACATGCCCATGGTTACTGCGATGAAATCAGTTTACTCATTGAGTAAATGGTCATTACTTCCCATTACAACAATAATATGTACATTTATTGTGCTACTGGAATTTTGAGGGGTTAATAAAGTTGAACCATGCTTAGTACCTCCACTATTGGAAAATTTACCCTAAGTCTAGGCAACATTGATTAGCAACAGGCATTGCAGTATTCGCTCTCATTTGATTTTGAAGCACGATCAAAGCAAGCGAAGAAAAACATCCCATTTGTTGCGGTCCGTGATCGGCAATGTATCGCAAGTTGTAACAAGTCTGATTAATAGGAACAGCGAACGAGAGCCCCAAAGAGAGAGCGATGATAAAATCTTTTTTTCTCGCTTGTTTACCGTTGGAGATAGGTGTTTTACTTTACAGGCACGATAAACAATCCCCGAACTTCCGATAGCAATAGCGTCCTCTATGTTTGGAGCTTTTAAGAGGGGTTTTATCATGCACTGCTATCCCCTCGATCTGATCTAAGTTGTAGCAGTACACGATAAACAGTCTCTCATATTGCGCTGCATAATATTATGGTAGTTACAGAGAGTGATACGTGAGAGATTCTCTCAATTTTTTCAGGATTTAATTCCTGATTATCAAAATAATCCACTGATCTTACGTGTTCTTAAATCTATAAAGGACATTTAGACGACCAGTGTTGGAAATTAACTCTTGGCTGCCTGAGGAAATTGGAAGAAAAACTTGTAAGTTCATAGAAATTGAATAATTACTAAAAAATATCTTAAATAAATCTAATTATAGCTTCAAGCTGTCAACCACAAAACTTCTCTAAGGACCATTTCGTCCCCTTAATGCTACAACTAGATAACTCGAAAATCAAAATTTTGGGATGTGAAACTTTGAAAATAAGACCGTTTTACAAGGTGACGGTTAATCGCAGAGGATATGGTTCAAAAATAAACTTTAACTTGTGTATTTTGAATCACACGCTTTTGAGCTGTAAAATACCTACAGATGTCCTTGAAAAATCCTTGAAAAATCGCTGCTGGAATCATTGGAACCCTAGCTGGATACTTGTTGGAATGTTCCCAGGAATCTGTGGAGGATTCACTGAGAAATTTCTTTAAGGCATAGCTGGAGGAATCGTATGATTTATTTTTTTCAGAGCTCCCTGAAAGAATTCGTGAAAAAATCCTTACTGGTATGTTCCAAGAAATAGCCGAGGGAACCTCTGAAAAAAATCTAGAATAACCGAACAAAAATTGACAGTAATTTATGAAAAAAAAAAACAAAGATTCTCTGTCAGAAATTCCGATAAAAATAGAAGAATCACTCCTGAGGAAATCCTTGAAAAATTGTTGAGACTATTACTGGAACTATTACCGAAAAAATCCTTCGATGAATTCTTAGAGCATATCTTAAAAGAATTCGTGGAGGAAATAAAACATAAAACAAACTCTATAAGAATTTAACTTTAAATTTTATTACAACAGTATTGCATATTGCCCGAACATTATCCTTCCGTATACCACATTCTCTAAGAGCAGCCAGAATTATTACCATCTTTATCTAATTGACAGACACTAGCCCCATATCAGCAACCGGATGCTCCTCCTCTTCTTCCATCTCTCCCAACCGCCCAACTTGTTCCGAACAACTATAAATAAAGTATCGCATAACATTGGGCTTGGTTCCGCACAAAACCTACACCGGATTATCAGCAGTAACGAACGTATGCATACGGTTTCTGGCCATACCATGGTCCTTCTTCAGGTCTGAAAGCATCGTCGTCGTTCCACAGACCACTCCTGCTTACGGAAAGTGAGAGATATTTCCCATCCCTCCCTGTATCCCTTGCTCAGGGGTTGGTGTTGTTACTTCACCGGTGGTGTTGATGCATGATTTAGTTCTAGAAAGATAGTCGAAAATGTGGTCTGGGGTTGAGGGTTCTTGGCACAGACCCCACAGACTGTATTCGAACTTGTTACACGCCTTTTGTTGCACTTTTGATATGTGTGCTGTCGGTTGGTTGGGTACATTCGATATCGGATTAGAGAACTGGAAAAAGCCCGGTATGTGTACTTGTTTCTGGTAAGTAGCTTTCTGTTTGGGTTGTTCTCTTTGTGTGCGAGTCTGACTACTGCTGGCAATTTGCGATTTCCTGTGAAACTCATAAAATAGGAAAAGCCAGGATTATACCGGAACGAACGCATCGGAATATCGTCGAAAAGTTTTCGACTCGATACCAAGTGGTATGTAACTCGCACTCGATGAATGCAGTGCTTCGGGAAACACTCGGTTACTGAATTCCCAGTAACTAGAACCTCAAACCACAGCACATTTGCAACTCTTCCATTATTCAATTGCTCACCACGACGTACACATGATACCCCATTTCACATTTCCCGCCCACAAAAAAAAACCTTTTCACCGCTCAACTATCATCATCCTCTAAACAGCTTTTTCCAGCTCGCTAATTGCCAATTAGTAGCGCATTAAAAGTTTACTTCCCATTTGCCATTTTTGATGCCGGCTGCTACACTTTTGTTGCAAAACTCACTATGTTATCGCTATTTTGATGTAGTGTTCCAGCCAGCCAGTGGCATTCCTAAAAGTGTACCATTCTTGCCTATGGTGGTCCCGGTTGCCTCCCGGACCCCCTCGCATTTGATAGCGAAACAGCAGGGCTGGTAGCAGGTTTTTTTTTAGAGACTTGATTTCTAATTCAATATAAGTCTTTATTCAACAGGTTGTTGGAGAACTTCTTCTCAGGCCTCAAAAATTATCCTAGTGATTTCTTCAAAGATTTAATCTAAAATGCTTTCAGGGACTCCTACAGGTATCAATCTAGGAATATCCACCGATCTGCGAGAATACAAAAATAGTTAGAGGCATCTACAGATCTGCGAGGCGACCGGTAACAGCGAAAACTTCTGCTGATGAATGAGGGTATCAGTAAAAGCAACAAGGTGTGTAATAGAATTGGCTTCGGTGTCCCGTGGTCAACAATATGACCATTTTAGAAATCCCTGCTATTCAACAAGGCGACTAGCTGATGAATCCCTGTCGATTTACCCCAGAAGCTACTCGCCGAGATCTGTGGCACCTTGCATTGATGATATACAAAAACTTATCCATCTACATGAACAAGTCACCCGAAAGGTCACGTTCTTCTTCTTCTTGGCATTTACATCCGCACTGGGACAAAGCCGGCTTCTCAGCGTAGTGTTCTTATGAGCACTTCCACAGTTATTAACTGAGAGCTTTCTTTGCCAAAGTTGCCATTTTCGCATTCGTATATCGTGTGGCAGGTACGATGGTACTCTATGCCCAGGGTAGTCAAGAAAAGGCCCCGAAAGGTCACGTACATAATTTGTAACCTGGATGAGGCAAACAAGGCTGGTAGCGAGTCACTTTTTAGTGATTTGGTCACTTTTTTGTGGCCAGTCACTTTAAAGTCTCTTTTTTGAAGCCTTTTCAACTAAAGTCACTTTTTTCGTCAAAAAGTCACTTTTTTCCACTATTTTGAGCTAAATTTTCGGGGGAAAATTATGAATCGGCCTTTTTAATTTAGGCTAAGTTTTAAGTTAGCAGGGTGTCTACTACCTGGTAAAACCGGGAAAACCTGGAATTATCAGGGAATATTATTCAACCTGGAATTATCAGCGGATTTTGACTATACGCAGGGAAATTACCTCGAACCAGTAATTATTATGGCAGAATATATTCTTTTTGTAACACAAAATTTCTTCAATCAAAACAAATTTCGGCTGCGCCGCTATTACGACACTACTTGAGATATTCAGTCAATAAATCAATAGTTATTTTTATTACTCCGAATAAGACTTGTTTAAATAAGAAAGTAGGACTTAGAATTGCTGAAATGGAAAAGGCAAGTACGATTCCCAGTTCCATATGAAATAAATAATTTTGTAGGAAAGGTTAAAGCTTACAACAGGTACGAAAAATAGTATATTTTCAGGAAAGCAGATCTTTTTTAAGGCTTGGATACTATTTCAATGCATATCTCTAAAAAGTATATATTTTTAGTTATGGTCTCCCTCCAAAGACATAATAATCAATATGATATCTAAATCCACTTTTTGCCTTAACCTTGTCTTTCCCTTCTCCAGAGCTCAATTATTTTTTGACGAACTTGAGGCAAACCGAACCAGAGGAATACTATGCATTAGTTACTAGATTATGATTCTATACTTATCAAATTAATCCATAAGTCAACTAACTTTTTGAATTGTAAAACTATTGGTAAGCAATCAATTTACTATTGCAAAACAATTAAAAAAATTTAAACTGGTTTTGAAACAATAGACTCTTTGAAACATTGTTTATTGAATAACTTTTTATGAAAAAGCTTTTTCATTAAGAAACTGTCCATTGAAGTCGTCGGAAAGAGATGGTTAATCTGTTTGCAGTGAATTCTGGTGCAACATTCTAGAGGCTCCAGAGAAGCCTTCAGTGATTATTACGTAACTATTTATCCAGAGATTCCTTCTGGAATAAGTTCAAGAACTGCACCAGGAATGCCACCAGCAATTTTTCAATAGAAGCTTAGAGGAATTTCTTCTGACTTTGATACTGAACTTTTTAGAACATTCCTACGCTACTACCTCCAGTAATTTGCACAGAGATTACTCTGAAGAAAAAATCTCAGTATTTCCTCCAGATGTCTTTCCACTGATTCTTTCAAAGATTTCTCCAACCGTTACTTCTAGATTTCTTCCCGCAGGTCCTACAAAAGTTCTTTCCCAAAGGTTTATTGCAGAGTTTTCGAAAAAATCGACATTTTTACAAGAAACCCTACAATAATTCGTACGCCTTCAATTATTTAATCCAGGCATTTTTGTAAGGATTCTTTCAAAAATTCATCCACAATTACTCTCCTGAATTGCTCAGAATTGGATAAAATCTTTTCCAAGAATTCCTCGATGAATTGCATCTGGGATTCATTATTAAATTCCTCTAGAAATTTCTCCAGCATTTTTTTATTATCGTAGCAATTTATCAAGAAATATATTCTGCAAGAATCCAAGAGATCTTTGGGAGATCCTCGTAGGTGGTCATCATTATTACTCACACAAGTTTCATTAGAAATTACTCTAGGATTTTTGAAGAAATTCTTCGCGGATTTTTCAAAATTTTTCACAAAGTAATATTTATTTTTCTTGACATTTCTCTGAAGACAACCCGACCAGTGGATTACAAGAGGGTTGTAACAGATTTTGTTGCTCAGTTAGCGCATTTTCTCTAACAAAATATGCTATAATTTTGGCGGGTTAGTAGTTAAAATAACAAAAACATATAACACAATTCCTTCCACACTAAACAAAATTGATACAAAATCTGTTATAATTTAAGCAAAAATATTACACATTATTTTTGAAATCAAACAAAAATATAACTTATTTTGTTATATTCCATTACTGAATTATAACAAAATTTGTTATTTTCTTTCCTGTCATTTTTTATAACAAAATGTGGAATATTTCATTTTTAAAATAAATCAAATTTGAAACAGCTTATGTTATTATAACTGATTATATTTTAATTGTGTTATAATTTCCTCCATCAACTCAAAGTGCGTCTAACAAAAATTGAACAAAATTTGTTATTTGTAACATGTCTTAATATAATTTGGATATAATTTTGTATAAAAAAGAAAACAGATTGAATTCATGAAGGTATCTAAACGATTCTTCGAAGAATTACATAAAAAGTTCGTAAAAATTACAAAACAGACTCATGAAGAGGTCTTCGGAGTAATAAGAAATTTACGGCAAAACGAGCAGTTACATGTCGTAATTTCACGAGGAAGTCTTTGAATGTGAATTTGACCACACGTACCTCCCATTAAACTTACTGATGGAAAATTCATTGTCACTCAAACTTATATCAACCATTTGTTCTTCCTTAGTCGACGTTTAAAGGACGCGGTTTTAGGCAGTATTACAATCAAATTCGATATTCTATCATCATTTTTTATTTGAAATATTGATTAATGCATAAAAATATTGACCTTATGAGGTAGAAGAGCTGGAGTTTAAATGGAAATGTGAAATGACAAAAATTCTAATTTTACAAATGTTCCAAAATTCTTATTAAAATTTACAAAATAACATACTTTGGTAATATAAAAGACATAAAATTTTGAATTGACGCTTATATTGAGCTGTTCGGTAATCCAATCTGCATGGTTATTAAATTAATTAACTCATTACGCGTGGTAAAGATGGACAAATTATGGGTGAAATTATGAAAAAAATCCACGTGCTCGGCTGGTATTCGAACCCAATTCTTTGAATTCTTTGAATTCTAAACTTGTAACCAACTCAGTTATTGGGTCACCAAGTGGCTCGGTAGCTTAGTTGATAAAGCGCTCGTCTAGCATACAAGAGTCCTGGGTTCGAATCCCAGCCGAGCACGTAAATTTTTTTCATAATTTCACCCATAATTTGTCCATCATTACCACGCGTAATGAGTTAATTAATAAAATTTTGAAAAGATTGGAAATCTGCTAAAAAGGATTATGTACTTTAATATTAACTATGAAGTTTAAAACAAATGTAGGCAATATCTTGTAATTTTGGAAGCACAATAAATATGTTCAAATATGGTACTCAACTGGACATACTACCTGCAGAAGATCATATGAAATATTCTCTATCATATTTGATATTGATCGTAAAACAGTATACTAGAATTGAAATAACATTGTTTACGACTTGATTTTCAAGTCACTTTTAGTCACTTTTTCGAGAATCGAAAGTCACTTTTTTGTCACTTATTTCTCAAATCTGGTCACTAAAATAACTTTTTTCGGTACCAATTTTTGCTACCAGCCCTGGGCAAAGTTTGTCCTATCCAAGACGAGATCATCCCTGCTACGTGCCTACGAGAAGAAGCAGTATATGTATTATCGAGAGTACTCCAACCATCATCGGGAGATTCTGAAACAGGCTCCAGTGACGGAGCTCGAGGAGCATGATGCAAATAAGGTTCGACCAGCTTCATACCGAAGCGCTGCTGAGGATTGTACAGCTATAGTTTGGCTGGTAAATTGGAAAAAAAGGAGAGAGTGAACTTCTTCTTCTGGAAAGCTTCCAAAATAGTCAGAGAACATACTACGGTCATGAGAGGCGCTCTTACATATCAAGCGTTAAAACGCCACAATCCGTTGCTACGACCGAAAGTCAAATGGAATCCAAGCACTTTCATTCTTCTAGCATTAAAACGATCCTACCGCACTGCAATCCTTTGTAAACCACCAGCCAAATAGCGAGTTAAAGTGATGTCAGAGTCCGCTCAGAGAGAGTTTTCGTACTCATCAAGAGCAAAATCTCTGAACAACACTCAAAAAGAGTGCTCCAACCCGCCACGCGTGCAAGTATCGAGGAACGCAGCTAAATTTGCTCGAGCAGCCAAGTCCCATTCATCAAGTCCGTTTCGGAATCGTAGGCTGACAGAACACTCCAAAGAAAAGGTCTCCGAGTCATGCAGTGTGAATTCACTGCATGACGCATCCTGACCAAAATCCAACCGATGAAAGCTCACGAGGAGCAAGTATTCTTCGATTCGCCCAGAGTAGAGTCACCGAAGCGTACTGTGACGTCCGACATGCTAGTAATCATGGAACCCAGAGTCCAGTGTATGGCCCGTATAGTGTGGTAACCAACGAGTCTCCGATTGCAAAGGAGGTATCAGAGTTCATTCGGGAGGAACTCTGATCAATCATGTGCGACCCAACTTCTTCTTGAGGAGACATTTGCTGTACTACCGGATTTTTACCGTGAAGTGTGTTACCTGGCACCTAGTGGAACTCTGAGAGATGGCACTCTGGCTAACACCAACCAAGTGGAGCTCATTGCAGAGGAGCACGGCAGATTGTCGTTTGTAAAGCCATTAGGTGTTACGACAGCTGACAACCTTATGGAGCTTGCTGCAGAGGAGGCTTCCGAACAACCAGCGAGATTGAAGATATCATCAAGTCTAGATTAGATGTCGTGGTTGGTACTCGTCGAACCGGAAAGGAGTGCCTTACTTTGGAATATTTGGAGTTGGATGCTGTTACTTCTCAATCTGCTGCGTTTCTGGAAAGAAATTGCAACGCTTTGGATAGGTTTCCATAGCTCTATCACCCAAGTACAACGAGAAAATGGCACATCAAACAAGCGACGGCTACAGCGAGCCATCCGAGATTTGCACCGCATAGCGTATTGTCCAGGAGATCCTACGAGAGAAATGCTTCAGCCTGCGTCCCACGATACGACTCCTTCCGAGCAGTTGAGCTGAACTGTCGTTAAGGATGCAAACTCAGGAAACCCGACATCGAGTAGCGATGGTCATCGTACCACAGTTCCTGATCAGCATCAGACTGCGTGAGAAAGTGACGACCGCAGGCACTAATGGACGTACATCAACGACTACCGAGGAATTTTGGATTAGAACTCTGATCCTCTTTCACAGCTCAGTGAAGTGGAGAGGTCCTACAACGCGCAACCAATGCACAGTATTTCGATCGGCCGAAATCGTGAACTTAATTCTGTAGCACCTTTAAACGTGATTTTTTCAGAATGGTGTATTCGGACGAAAATTTTCTAAAAATATAGCGCATATATTGACGGTAAATGTTAGTTCGCAACTTTGCCACGGGCGGCGCTGCGAAAATATTTTTTTTTAAATGACGATCTTTAAATATGATGTCTTCGGCAAAGTTGTAGATAGTTCAAATACAAACAACTTTGCCAAAGACACCTAGTGTGTATTCAGCCGCATTTCCAAAATACGGGAGTATTTTATGAACGACCCCCTAAAACTAGTTTTTCTCGTATATTTTGAAAATGCGAAGTTTCCGGTAGCAACAATGTTCTACAAAATTGTGTAAACAGTCAAAATGAATCATTCTCTAGAAGACACTAGGTTTCAAAAGACCAAGGAAAAGCAGTTATAACCATTTAAGTGCAAAAATCAGTCATTTTTGGGGTCCGTGTATTTATTCGGGTGGCAGCTGGTGGCAGATGAAACCTAGTAGGATTCAAAATACATCATTAGTAGTTGTAAATGTCGATAGTGTCATTAGTATCCACGAGTATCCCTTTTACTTAGAGGAAGTTTCATCAATGACTCTTATTACCCTGTAGTACTTAGTTATATGATGGGTAGAGGGCTATGTAGCTCCATACTTCTTCTTTTTCTTCTTCTTGACACATTCTTCATCTTTATACACACACTCAATAGATTCCAAATACTTTTATGAAGAAAGTTCTCATTTAGTCTTTACAAAATGACTCGCCATACAACTATTTTTCGCTTGCAGTTTTAGCTATTTTTCGTACATAGACACTATAGTAAGTGCAAGCTATGCAAATTTGGTGAAATATTCTGTTGAGAAAAGAATAAATCATTGAATCACTATTCTGTGAAACAAATCAGTGTTTACATGTTAACGCAGTTCTTATGGTTGCAACACTCATTTACAAAATGATCTGATATTGAGGCACTTGCCTGATTTTGGATTTGAATTTGATACATCACTTAATTTGCTACTCACCGCATCGTTCTTGCACGTGTCATGTAGTAAAAACTAGCCCGCTAGTTTATCTTTTTATTCTTTTAGTGCTATTATTCGACCAATTAAGCGTGTCAGCTGTATAATGCTAACACGCAGAGCGAATTAAAGTGCTATTTAGTTACTTGGGATGTACGAAAAAACGCAAAAATCTCAAGTGAAAAATAATTGTAGGGCGAGTCATTTCATAAAGCGTCTTTTCAGGAAATTGAGAACTTTCTTCAAAAATGTATTTGGAACCTATTGGTTGTGCGTAATGATAAAGAATGTGTCAAGAAGAAGAAAAAGAAGAAATATGGAGCTACATAGCCCTCTACCCATCATATAACTAAGTACTACAGGGTAATAAGAGTCATTTATAAAACTTCCTCTAAGTAAAAGGGATACTCGTGGATACTAATGACACTATCAACATTTACAACTAGTAATTATGTATTTTGAATCCTACTTGGTTTCATCTGCCACCAGCTGCCACCCGAATAAATACACGGACCCTAAAAATGACTGATTTTTGCACTTAAACTGTTATAACTGCTTTTCCTTGATCTGTAGAAGACTAGTGTCTTCTAGAGAATGATTTATTTTGACTGTTTACATAATTTTGTAGAACATTGTTGCTACCGGAAACTTCGCATTTTCAAAATATACGAGCTAAACTAGTTTTAGGGGGTCGTTCATAAAATACTCCCGTAATTTGGAAATGCGGCTGAATACACACTAGGTGTCTTTGGCAAAGTTGTTTGTATTTGAATTATCTACAACTTTGCCGAAGACATCATATTTAAAGATCGTCATTTAAAAAAAAATATTTTCGCAGCGCCGCCCGTGGCAAAGTTGCGAACTAACATTTACCGTCAATATATGCGCTATATTTTTAGAAAATTTTCGTCCGAATACACCATTCCGAAAAAATCACGTTTAAAGGTGCTACAGAATTAAGTTCACGATTTCGGCCGATCGAAATACTGTGCAATGGACCAATGTTACGCTGTGCATCCCCAGAGAGAGAAGATGCGATTCCTGTATCACTTCAAAAGGACAAACCTGGTGTGTAGCTTTCCCACAGTGGGCAACCGCGCTACGAATCCTCGGAGAGAAACTTCAGAAGATCTCCGAGTGGTTGATGGGGAAGCATCCATCCTTGGAACCAGATATCGGAACTATCTGTGTTGGTGATAGTCGTTGCAACCTGGATAGCTCCTCCATTGCTGTTTTGTTTTCGGTTTTTCAAAACGAAGGAAGAAAAACTCTGCTACGACCAATCGGAACCCAGAGAAGACAACAGCCAGTGCTTCGATACGAGTCCTTGCCAGCCCCCTTTTCGTGATCAAACGTCAACATCCCACCGCAAAATCGCTAGTGTTTGGAGGTGATTTTAACCTCCAAATTGCGAAATCATCACCTCCGAGTTAGTTCTAATACCCTCCGTTATATGAATTATGGTGGCGCGTCTTATCAATTTATTAGAAAATTTACTAATGCTTCCTCAAGAATCCAGGATTTCTGCCAGAGATCCTTGTTCATCAAGGTTTACTTACACAAGTGTCATCAGAGGTTTCTTAAAGATTTTCTTTAGAGACATTCCTCCGGATTTTTTATTTTCTTTTTGGAACATATTTCATATTCCGTGTTACTAAATAAAAAAAATGAAGTAAATTCAATGCCATCAGGCTCTAGTATGTCAAACATTTTCCAAAAATGTTTGAAAATTTGCATTATTTCATAACGAAAGAAATATAAAAGTCATTGTAGATGTACGTTTCATGGTCCAATCTATTGACCAGAAAAATAATTAGTAATTTATGAAAAAGTACAATAACAATTATTTGTTCTAAAGTCGATGTTGGATATTTAAGAAAGTTCAAAAGATCCTTAAAGATAATTTTGTAGAATTTTTGCATGCGTATATCGTGTAGCAGGTACGAAGATACAATATGCCCTGAGAAGTCGAGAAAATTTCAAACCCGTAAAGATCCTCGACCAGTGGGATTCGAACCCACGACCCTCAGCTTGGTCTTGCTGAATAGTTGCGCATTTACCGCTACGGCTATCTGGACCCTAATTTTGTAGAATATCCACTGAGAAATTCCTAGGGGCATCTCTGAGGATGCTACTGGTTGAATTTTAGAAGATGTGCTGGAGGATGTTTCAGGGAAATCGATCCAAGAATCACTGGTTACAATCCTGGACTTTTCCGAAAATTTCTGAAAGAATCTGTGGATGAACTCCTGATGGAATCCCTATGGAATTTTCTGTGATTATTCTTGAAAAAAAAAATCCAGGTTAAATTCTTGAGGTATCCAAAACGAAATTCTTGGAATTCCGTAGGAAAATTCCGGATGGAGTTCCTCTGGAAATAATCACTAAATAAACTCCTGCTGGAATCGTCGGAATAATTCAGTTAGGCAAAAACATCGATGAAACATTTTCTGATGGAATTCCTAAAGAAGATAATGAGAAAATCTTGTCGTAATGTCACAAAAAAATCCCAGAAAAGTCTTAGAATTAGTCTTCGAAAAATGTATGGTCTAATTCTATGAGGAATCAATATTGATCAGGAATTGCAGAATTCGTTCTCATTCGATTTCGAAGCACGACCAAAGCAAGCGAAGAAAAACATTCCATCTGTTCGACCAAGTTTCGCAAGTTGTAAAAAGCTTGATAAATAACAGCAGTGAACGAGAGCCCGAAGGAGAGAGAGCGTTGATAAAATCCATTTATCTCGCTTATTTACCATTGGGAGTAAGTGTGTTGTTCTACTGACATGATAAACAATCCCCAAATATCTGATAGCGATATTGTTCCCCAAAAAAGGTTTGGAGCTTGTTTAGATGAGTTTTATCATGCACTGTTATCCTCCCGATCTAATCAGAGCTGTAGCAGCAGACGATAAACAGGATCTCATGATGTGTTGCGGGTGATGATTTTCTCAGAATTTATTCCATGTTAGCTTAAGTTCTTTTAATTTCTTGATTCCTATTTGGTCTCTTTTTTAAGTCAAGAGATCTCTGAAGCTCCTATTTTCAAGTCCCTAGTCGCTACCAGTCCTGAAACAGTGACGTTAATTCCTCTGGCCACAGCTTCACTCCACTCTGTAGCATCAGTATCGTGAATAGCTGAAAACGAGAAGATACCCTCACACGGTAAGACTAAAAGGTACTTTCAGTAGTTCAGAGCCAAGGGGACAGATGGCTCCGAGCCATTCATTTCCTGATTCTCCCGGTCATGACTTCAACACTTCATTCAAAACCGTCCCACCCGCCATGTGAATTCACTATACACAATAGGAAGAGAACCGAAATGAAATGCGGTTTCCATTGGCGGTTCCAGAAATGGAAATCAAATACGCTTTCAGCAGCATCGGGTTTTAGAGTTTCTGAGTAATGTATTTTCGAGTATGCATTTCAAAAGTTAGTTCTACGAATGTCGGCGAGGTAGAAATGGTTTTGGTAGAAATGGAAGACTCGTTATTTTGTCAATATTTCAATGCAATCTTGAGGGATCAACTTTGAACACGCAACGCCAACAGTTGAAATAAGAAAAAAGGACCTCAAGCTTAGCTTAGGATGCCCTCAAATAAGTACTCCTGAATGCTGCCCATGGTTTCACGAAATGTGGAAAAAGTCGTAAACTCTGTCGCGACAATTGCACGCTTTTGAGTGTGAGTTTATCTTCTGTGGTCGTCGTCGTTGCGCTATAGGCAAGGCAGCAGCAGCAGGAACTCCTCTCGCAAGATTATATTTTCCTCGGCGTTTCTTTGTGGTACACAGCTCACGAATGGGTTTAAAGCACCGTTGAAGCTTCCTCCTTATCCAATTCAGTGTAGAGAAAAGAGGTCGCTGTTTGTGAAGCAATTTAACGGTGGAAAACCGGATGCATTTTGGTAGCTTAACCTGCAAGTTAAGGGATGCTATCGAAGTGGGTACTGACTGGAAAATGGAAAGCAGTAAATGTTGTCCTTTGCCGCCGTATACAGTTGGGTCGAATGTTTAGATGGAAACTACGAGAATGAATTTCATTCTGTTTAAAATCTGCCGGGGCCTTCCTTAGCCGAGTGGTTAGAGTCCGCGACTACAAAGCAAAGCCATGCTGAAGGTGTCTGGGTTCGATTCCCGGTCGGTCCAGGATCTTTTGTAATGAAAATTTTCTTGACTTCCCTGGGCATATAGTATCATCGTACCTACGATATACGAATGTAAAAAATGGCAAATTTGGCAAAGAAAGCTCTCAGTTACTAACTGTGGAAGTGCTCAATGAACACTAAGCTAAGAAGCAGGCTCTGACCCAGTGAGGACGTAATGCCGAAAATAAGAATAATAATCTTCTCAATCACCACGAGAAGAGTGTTAATTAGTGAGAAAGGTATAAAATCTCCTTTGGTCGGTTATACGATCCATAGGTAAGGAAGAAAACTACAACTCTTACTTAAAACCAGTTCTGCATTTTTGTCACGCAGTTGAAAGATATCGATAGAAGATTAAAAAAGTAAGTCGACAATCATAATGTCGAACTATTCAAAAGTTATTCTAGTAATGACGAAAAATGAAAGGTATGTGTAAAAAAGCTTCTCATATACCTTTTTTACACATTTCTTTCTTTTTTCGTCATTACTAAAATAAGGATTTATGTCGACACTGATAGTGGCGAACCATACACAGTCAATCGATTCATAAAATTCATAAACCCAACGTTGTCACGATAAAAATGTGTTATCTCAAACATGGAACAAGCTCACCAGCTGTAACAGTAGACGATAAACAGACTCTCATGATGTGAAATGGATCATGATAATTACAGAGAGCAATCAGTAAAAGATACTCTCAATTTTCTCAGAATTCAACTCCGGACGCAATTTGGTAGATGCAAGAAGGTTTTGTAATGTTTTTAGCCGCTTTAATTGGTTAGATTTTGTGAGGGGCCCAGATAGCCGTAGCGGTAAACGCGCAGCTATTCAGCAAGACCAAGCTGAGGGTCGTGGTTCGAATCCCACCGGTCGAGGAACTTTTCGGGTTGGAAATTTTCTCGACTTCCCAGGGCATAGAGTATCTTCGTACCTGCCACACGATATACACATGCAAAAATGGTCAATTGGCATAGAAAGCTCTCAGTCAATAACTGTGGATGTGCTCATAAGAACACTGAGCTGAGCTGAGCTGAGAAGCAGGCTTTGTCCCAGTTGGGACGTAACGCCAGAAAGAAGAAGAAGAATTGGTTAGATTTGAAGTAATCAGACTGAACTTATTACTATGCTCCGTGCGACCCCAGGGAAGAGGCCATTTTTACAGGGGTGAAAAAATCGTTCATGACACCGTTGAGACATGTTTGATATTAATCAAGCTCCACTATGAAATGTCTAGTCCGTTATGGAATATAAATATAAAGGTACATTCCTTCATTCGTATTCCGTTACCCTCGTAAGGTGAGTTGCTTTTCACAGTACATTTTTACTAAATTCTCCCCTCAGTTGCAGGAATACCCCATACTTTATCTGATGCACTAATCTCATACCCTTCCTCACCAAGCCCAGTTTTTTGCCCTGATCATAAATCCGAATCGGGAAAGTAATAGGAAGGTAGCGCATTTCTCCCGGACAAAAAACCCATCCAGGTTGGAACCATCAGAGTGCTGCATCCGGCAGCAGCCCAATCCGGTAGGGTGAAGAAGGGAAGGTTACAAGTGTTTACAAGGATTCCTGGTCGGTGTATGACTGTGGCAATGGAAGCCCGGTTTCATGTATGTATGTATCGTCATCGGATTACCAGGATAGCTTCGCTTCGTTATCACTCGTCTTCTCCGGCCGCGCCCTGGTCCACTCAACCTGGTGGAGCTCAAATTTATTTCCTTTCCCCGCATCTGAGGAATGGGAGGTTGGGGGTTGGCGAAAAATGTGATCTCTCAAGGGCTTTAGAAGCTTTTCACTGTAAAAGTCGGTCCTCGAGCGTTGAAAGAGATTGTGAGTCGGGCATGGGCGTAGGCAGGATTTCTGTCAAGGGGTTAGCTTGGAATCAAAATTCAATAATGTACCAAAACTTTGAAGGCACAAATCTCGCAAAAGAAGCAGTGCAACAGTGCAATTTCTATTTTAACTTTGTACACTAGCAGAAAGCTTAAAATAATAAGATTAATTTTGTACGTTCATTATTTCAGCAGATTAGTGCCTTTGAAATCGTGAGTAGGGTCACAATGCGGCCATTGTACCTGCCATGTTTGGATTCCCAGATGTGTAACCTTAAACTATGAAAGGCATCATCCCTCTTCTATTCCTGAATTCCGCGTAGTAGTTTTCAAAGAGTTCCATGGATACCTTCAAATATTTCCTTTAGTACTTTACATTCAGAATTCCTCTAAAGATTGAGTCAAAGATATTGTCAATGTTTAAAGTAACACAGCATATTTCGAAAACGCTAAGGCGGCTAAAGGTCTATAAAGTCTCTTTTTCACGCAAAACAGTGTCTAAAGTTCCTTTTTTTTACAAATCTTGGTGTAATTTTTTTGATATTACTTTGCGGCTACTTCATAGGTTCAAAGATTATATCATCTTCAGGAATTCTTCCAGAGATTGATTCAGAACTTTCTTCAGGAATACGTACATGGACTTCTCAGGGATTTATCCAGAAATTAATATAACGATTCGCCTAGCAATTATCTTAGGATTTCGTCTTGAAATTAATTAAAAAATCGCTCCAGAAAATCGTTCTGCAGTTAGACAATGGAATTACAACAAAAATTCTCTCCGAATTTTCTTCGGAACGTCTTGTAATTATTTCACCAGATTTTACACTCAGATACCTTGAAAATATTCCCACAGATTTATTTTTCAGGACAAACACAAGGTCTATTCTAGGGTTAGTGAGATTCAATGATTTCGTGAAATCATACAAAAATTTCTTGAAAGCCCTCTTTGAAATTTTCCAGTAATACTTACTGTCGTTTTCAGAAACACTTCTTCGAAAAATTACGTCACAGATTATCCCAGGAATTGCTCCATAAATTATTCCACAAAATCTATAAGAAATTCTTTCAGGAATTTCACGATAAACTCGACAAGGATCTTTGAAAAATCTCCTAATTTATGGAGCATAAATTTCTTCGTAAATTAGGAGTTCTTTCGAAGATTTTTCAAATTATTTTTGGAGTAAATGCTGCGTGGAAAATTTATTTAGTGTTTAAAGCCACAAAATGCTACAGCAATTAATCTTATTTTTCCTCCAAGTGTTCCATTTGAGATTTTCCAGTGATTTCCACTAGGAAATTTTTATGTGTTTAATTTTTAAATAAATATTATATTAGTTTCTCTGAAGACTTATCCAAGACTTTCTCAAGAGTCCAGCAGACATACAGAGACCTTTGAAGGACTTCTTCCGATGGTCATTCCTGAGTTATTTCGATGGTCACAATAAGTCTGAGTGGTCATTCATCTGTAATTGAACTAGAAGAGTCCCAGGTATTCAAAACCTCCGGTGGCTATTTCTGGATTATTTCGGTAGTCCCGAAGAGCCATCTATAATTGAACTAGCAGAGTCACAGGTATTCAAAATCACAAAGATTGAGCCGTCGCATGCCTACGTTTGGTGCTATAACTTTGTGATCCCATATTAAGGTTCCCGGTGGCCATACAAAAGGACCAGAAAAGCCATCTTTTTGGCGAAATACTTCGAAACATAAAAAAAATCGTTAAGGATTGGACACAATTAATTTAGTTTTGGGGCATAAATCCGAGTTATTTCATCGAATTGGTCAGGTTGGCCACCTTCCGGGACTCCACCAACCGCATGGACCATACTGGACCGATTTTTTCAGGGTATGTTCGCCGGTAACTTTTTTTATGGAAGTTCCTTCAAAGGTCATTTTGTTTCGGCAAAAATAAAACTTCCCACAAAAAATAATTGAATTTTGAAATGGGTCGAAAAAGACCAAGGACCTTACTGAGGTTAAAGCAGCTCAAAAGGTATTTCTGGGGATATTCCTAGAATGTTGCAAAAGCTCAAAAGGTATTTATGAGGAGATTTTTCGGATATTTTGTATCAGTCTCTCGTATCGGTTCACCTGATAATCACCGCAACAGATTGAATCTCAAACTTCTAGGATATAATCGACGTCAGAAGCTATCGCGGCACAAACATCGATTCAGACACACTTTGACGCTTGCTCCTGGGCAGTGCGTAAGAAAGTCCGAGCAGTCATCAAATGTTTGCACTCTCGGGTCGCGCGCCTATTTTCTCTAGTGCTTTTGTATAGACGAGCAAACGAGTGAAGCTGATAGTGGATTGTTGCTGCTCAGTCAAGGATGACGGATCAATTGGTGAGCTCGTTTCATGTTACTATTTCTAATCTATAAAATATGTATGACTGCACATTTAATCGTTACAATGGTGGGACGTAAATATGATTTTTCAACAATCTATCAATGGTTCGTCATTGTGAGTGTCGACATAAACTCTGATTCATGAATTACAGTGGGATTCCGTTTTTGGCAACAAAGTTGAAATTTTCGGTTGCCAAAAACGGAACCGTGCCAAAATCGGAACCCATATTTCAAATTTTATTTTTCGACTATTAGTTTTGAAAGCATCATAACAATGTTAATACATCATTTTTATGGAATCAAAAGGCGTTGAGACTTCGAAAAGGTTCACTTCGAAGCATTTTCCCGAAGGTTTATACTATGCTATGAATCTATAGCTCCGTAATATTAAATCTGGCAAACGATTTTCTGGTCGCGTTTTTACGCCTCAACGCCTTCAATTATGCAATTCAATTATGCAATTATGCAAGCTTTATGCATAATTTTTGTATAAGAGGGCCTTGTAAAACCATTAATCGCATAAGTGACTTTTATTGAAGAACTGGACATTTTCTTAAAACTATGAGAGAAAACGAAAACAAAAATTTTTTCTTTTAAAGACGTATTTGCGAATCAAAAGTGCTGGGTATTGCAAAACGGCATGACCATTTTTTTTCTTATTAAATGAACATTTAAAATCAGTTTAACTTTTGGACTTTAGCATAAAATCTGAAAAATTCGATAAGTTTTGAATTGCTCCTTCAATTTATGTTTCTGATAAAGTAAAGCATTTTATAATGAATGGTTGACTGTATCAAAAGGGTAAACATAAACATGAGAAGATGCATAAATGTCTTGTAATGAAGAATTTAATTTTTACTTGAAATAATTTTTAATTCAGCTTGATATGTTTTACACCTGCCTTATGAAATCAACTGAAATTTACAGGATCCTATTATGAAACCTCAAGAACCTTATAGGAATCAGGTGTTAGGTGTCAGGTTCTCATAAGAAATCTACAGAAAAAACGCTTGAGCTCTGAAGCATCTCGCCAAGCAACCGTAGGATCTCGCATAGAGTTCTCAGGATCTTGCTAAGGATTTTGCTATGAGTTAACATCTTGGAATTCCGCTGCGATGTTGCCGTAAATTCTCAAGTCTCCGATGAAAAAAAATAAAAGTTTATGATTATTAGGCTACCACTAGCACACCTCAAATTCCTCTGGGAACCTTTTCAAAACCCTCAAGCGTTCGCCGAAAATATTAGAAATACTACTAGAAATTCACATCATCCCGCTTAAAATTTACAAGACGCCCTAGAGGTTATTAGGAATCACCAGGTTTTGGACATAATCCTCCATAACCAGTTAAACACTCTAACGATTCCTCAAGAAGCTCTCAGTGTCCACTTGGAATCTGCAGATATCCTCATGAATTCGTTAAAATTTCTGAAAAGTCCCACAAGAACGACGAATCCCTTAAGGATTCTCCAGGGTACAGTTAGGAAACTCATCACTCAGCTCGTAAGGAACATTTTGATGATGTTGAGACCCGTATCCTTCATTAACAATCTTGTACAGAATTCTGGATCGTCTCTTAACAAATCTAACGCCTTATAGAGTCTATAGAAAAGAGAGAACGTAGCTTTAAATAGTTGACGGAGAAAGATCAATATACACAACAATACCACAGACAAAAAGACACTATCAGTCATATTTATCGCACACTTCAATGGTATAATTGAAAATAAATTGTAGTTTGGACTGTATTCGCATTTGTCATGTTATTTAATGAAATTTAAGAAAAGTTATGATACACGACATTTTGCTGTACATATTTGTATCTATTATTGCAGTGTGTTTTTACATACGCAATGTATATAAATCCATAATAATAAAGACAGCGAGGCAAAATTTATGGTTGTAACTCTGTGTGAGCCATAGATTTTTCGTTGCTCTTATGTCGGTGCTGGTGCTTTGTTCGAGCAAGCTGTTCCAAATTTGAAGAACAGTGTTTTTTTTATTGTATCACCTACTGGCAGACTCAAGTGGGCTGGTCACTCAATATGAATGCCTATGAAAAAAGAATGGTCTTAAGTTGGAATAATGGTGGAGATTATTGGTCTCATGAAACGTTGCCTATGTATGACCAATGACCATTCTGAAGTAAATAAGCGCGTACGCAAGTCCTTAGTAGTTGGTGAGATTTGGGGAAACATCGACGAAAATGGAGATCTGGAATGTAATCGGTGAGGAGTTGACATGCTATTCAAGTGACTAAAGCAACAGACACGATAATATTTCAAAAAATTTACAAATTTTAATGGTATTGAAAAATGTTGCCAAAAACGGATCCATTTTGTTGCCAAAATCGGGGGGTGCCAAAATCGGAGCATGCCAAAAACGGAGCATGCCAAAAACGGAATCCCACTGTATTTATGTTTAACTTTTTTTTTCAAAACACTCCTTTCTTTTTACCTTTATTTTTGTAATTGGAATAAAAATTTTGAATGGTTCGACACAACAAGTGTAGACTTGCGAAAGGTTCACTTTATTCAACGAACTTTGAATGGTTTGCAACTTTAAATGTCGGCATAAGAATAAGAGTGTTAGAAATGTTACATTTAGATATTTGCTAAACAAACTTTGAATGGTTCGTCACCTCAAGTGTCGGTATAATTTTATTCTACATAGAAGTTGTTCATGTTAAATGAAAATATTTTTTTTTACATATAAGCATGTTTACATGTCACCAATAATTATTTATCATGGTCTAATCGCTTATCAAAGTGAATCCTGTGACCCAACAATCCTCCCCATTAACAACCATCTCTCCCAGTAACCTTTGTGGAGATGCAGAGGCAAACACGGTCTCCAAATAGCAAAGGTTACACACTAACATTCCTTCCCCCAATCCCACTTGACTGCAAGGACGTGGCCGGCACCGTTATTGACTCTGTATAAATAAAGGCATTGAATTATGCACCTTGAAGAACATTATGGCCAATCCCAGCCGAACTTCTAGTTGATTCTTTGTGTATTTTCACTGACTTCGGTCAATCACGGAATAGCAACCATTGATATGTGTAGTCAGTCTAAACTGGGCTGGGGCTGGGCTCGGATCATTGGTAACGTCGGGTAACAACTGCAGCAGAGAAATTCGAAGACGTAACATTGCCGGAAGTCGCGATTACGACAAGACGTTGCGGTCTAGTAAACAACACCTCCGTACTAAGTATACCATGTACAAGACGCTGATAAGACCGGTAGTCCTCTGCGGACACGAAACGTGGACAATGCTCGAAAAGGACCTGCAAGCGCTAGGTGTTTTTGAACGACGTGTGCTTAGGACGATCTTTGACGGAGAATGTGAGAACGGCGTATGGAGGAGCATAATGGAGCACTAGGTTGTGCAACTCTACGGCTAACCCAGTATCCAGAAAGTCGGCAAAGCTGGAAGTATACGATGGGCGAGGAGCGCTTTAAGAATGCCGAATAATAATCATGCAAAAATGGTGTTCACCTCGAATCCGACCGGTACAAGACGAAGAACGAGCTAGGGGGTTTGATCAAGTGGAGTAAAATCTTGGAAGTGTGGGACGATCGAGAATCTACGTGATGACGTAGCGTTATCAAAAACTGTTCATGGGAAATTACTTAGTAGAACGCCTAGATAAATTTCGTGGGGAATCCCTGTCTAAGACAACGCTTGAAGATGTTCTTTGTAAAATACCCGATCGAAACTTAGGAATTCTTTGACAGTTTCGAATCACAGTTTCTGGTGGAATTGCTCAGAGTAGTTATAAAGAATTGAGAGTTATGCACATTCTTCAAAAATATCCGTTAGAATTAGTGAATTTTTTGTAACTATCTCAAAAAATTGTTGTGGTAGAGTTTTCTGAGATACCCCTGAATATATTTTTGGTTAGCCTAAGGTTGCATTCAAGAATTTTCAGATAAAAATGACAGGAAAAGGAGCTATCAGACAGCTAAACGGAGCCATTTTCTAAAGGAATATTTTGAGGAATAACTAAAGATATCTAAACCTAAAAACTGGATGAAATGAAGAGGAATAAAAAAAAACAGTAAATGTGATTCCCAAATATATATATATATATATTTTAATCGATATTTAGGGTGTAATTTCTGAGCAATTTCGAGAGAGAACGCATGGAAACGTTTCTTAAGAAATAGCAGAAGAATTTTTGAAGGTACCATTTTAGACGAATAATGACAGGAATCTATAGACTTCCTAGTAAGTTCTTCACTAGATTTCACTGATTTGTATTTTAAAGAAAATTCCAAATTCCAAAAGTGCATCCCCAATCGTTAATGGTTAGATAAATTTGATGTACTTCACGGAACGATATCTGGAAATAATCCTTGGAGTAATTATTGAAGAAATTCCTCAAAGAATCTAAACCCCTCTCTTGGCTACGCCCATTGAGCCGAGCTGTGTGTGTGTGTGGGACGGGTTTCCTGATTTCAGAAGCAAACAGCTCCTGGGGTAGTTGCCGCTCTCAGCATGGGTTTCGATTCTTAATAAGAATGTAACCTGGGTTGGTTGGGGGTGGCGGCGAATAGGTGCAAGAAGAACCGTTCTCTACAATGGTAATCCTGGGGCTTCCTCTTTCAGATCCAGTGTGTGGAGTGTATGTTGTTAATGAAAAATCGGAGTATGCTGGCTTGGATCTAAAAGGGAACTTTTGCTCCTGCTGAGGTCGTGTCGTCGTTTGTTGTTGAGAGCCCTGCACAACAACAATTCTCTTCTGTGTGGTTGGGTAGTTGGGTGACAGATTTTCACAATTTTAATATGGCAAATGCTGCCAATTCTGAGTCCATCTGAATGGATAGCAATGTCATGGAGCTGGTATGCAATTCTGGTTCAGAGCTTTTCAAACATGGAAGGTAGGCTAAATGGAACAAATCGAGGGCATTTTTGAAGATTATCGAACCTTGAAGATTATCGTTGCTCTTTGCCAATTAGGAAAATTTGTGCTTCGGTCTTTACAAGTTCACTGAATTCTGCACAAACTATGAGTTCGTCTAATGTTTGTTCGTTTTCTCTTTTTTTTCAGAACGGAAGCTGTTCGTCGGTATGCTGAGTAAAAAGTACCATGAGAACGATGTGAGGCACCTGTTCTCCGGCCACGGTTCGATCGAGGAATGTACGGTGCTGCGGGATACGTCCGGACAGAGCAAAGGTTGTGCGTTCGTCACGTTTGCTACCAAACAGGCTGCGATCGGGGCGATCAAGGTAAGAAGATTTGGCTAATATCGTGTGAAGGTGAAGATGAATCGAAGCCAAACCTTTCGAGGGAAACTAGCACAGCCGATTTATTCATGAATTTCGAAACAGTTTTAAAACCACCTTTAGAAATCAATTTTAAATCATTTCATATTAACAATGTGCTAGGGATTTACGTTACTTAGTAACACCCTGCTTACGGTCCATGAACTCGACGTCAACCGGATTAAACAAATGCAATCCACCAACGCCCAGAAAAAAGGGAAAATTTAACAAGTGGATAAACATCTTCATCGAAATTGATACCGCGATTAGCTTCTCAACAACACCTCCAAACACTTCATCGCATTTGCGATTCAAATCAGTCCAAATTAGATCGGATTTTACGAGCCTATTTAGCAAAGCTCCCCATCCACGCAATTTCGAGAACTAGAATTAATGAATCATTTACCTGTTCGGTACCCTACAGAAAGTCTGACACAAGCCGTATAAATTAATGTTTCCTACCATCCCATCGTTCCTAATTGGTGGCAGTGGTCAGTTTTTTACCATCCAACTCCTCCGATTCTTCTGCACTTATTCGCTTGTTCGCTTGATGATGGAAAAGGAAGAGATTATTGTTGTTAATTAAACCAAGCACCAGCCCCACTTCCGCTTGATTGATCATTTACCTCCTCCTCCGCCCCCTTCCGCACTAAACCATTCACTTCATAATTTCATCTAATAAAATATCCATTTGAAGAGGAAAAGTGCACCACAATCCCGGCGATAGTTTTTCACGTCCTGTTACAGGGTGTCCGAACAAAAAAAAAAATGAGAAAGATATCTTTCTCAGAGGGCCGCTAGCCGTATCAAGATATTGACTCCCTAAAATGTAAAAGAGATGAATTTAAGATTATACAATTCAAATCCAGTCAGTTTGAAAGACGTCTTTCTTTCGTCATTAAGCTCGGAACATGGCGTTCGCTAAGACCGCTCAATATTATGGGCTTGGTTTTATAAATCATTATCAATGTTTCAAACCTACTGCTTAAAAGTATACTAAGTTAAGATATTACACCATGCAGAAATGCTCAATTTGTTCGGCTTGGACACATGGAGGTATGCCTTCCAAATTTATACAACTTACATCCGTACACCCTGTAGTTTCCCCTTGCCAACTGTTTTGTACTGGCTGTATTCAGTCAGCAGTGCTCGCGAAAAAGCCAAATGAAAGCTAAAGCTGTCGACTTGATTTATGGCGGTTGGGCGGAGCTCTCCACACGAATCAAGTGTGTTTACGTGCGTTGTTCGAAACCCCACCTCCTACTCCCCCACAACTAACACGTGCACATGGTTTGTTTTATTGGGGAGGAAAAATAATATTTATTTATCGCTTTCTGCCGCGTCCCCCCTCCGTCACTCGGAGCTCTCCCCTCCTAGATGCTTCGCAAATTCTGTGTCTGTTGTTGTTGCCGTGTTGTGTGCTGTAAATTGTGTTTGTTAAAGCATTATGGGTGTTGTTGTTGTTGTGGGGGTTGCCTTTTTAGTTTTCAACGCTTTCCGGATGATAATGATGATTTAGTTGGGAAACATGGGATCGAGCTAGAAAATTGGCTCGGGACGGGATGAAATGTTAATGTATTGCTTCATGGGGGTGAAGTTCTGAGCTTTTTTCTTTCGCGAACGCCGGATTTCGGAACATTCTTCGACACAGTTTTGTGAACTTTTTTCCTTTGTTATAAGCGACACATAGTGGCCAAAGGATAAATTAAATCCAAATTTAAACCATTTTTTTTTCATAAAAATAACCTTTTCAAGTACAAATGTTCAATGTTGTGAATTTTAATAATAAATCTTCGAGCTTTTTAGTGGAATACCTATAAGTAGATGAAAAACCGAATTTAGTACTATACCATTTAATTCCACTAGAATTTGTATCCTTTGACAGATACGCGTATTTCGACTTCAACTGTAAGGCCGTCTTCAGTGTCGTGTACTAGACTCGACTAAGTCGTGTCGATTTTTCATCTACTTGTGAATTTTAAGTCCAGGGTGGCCACCGAACCGGGAAAAACGGGAAAAGCGGGAAAAAGACGGGCATTTGATTCCACCGGGAAAAAGACGGGAAAAACCGGGAATTTGAGATGACTACCGGGAAAACCGTGTTGAACGAACATTTTGGAGCTATAAATCTACAAACCAGAAGTCGTCGAAAAATTTAATAAATAAGTTGATGTTTTATTTCACCAATCGATCCATGAAGCTGGAAAAAGTTCAGCTGTCAGAAGTATTGAATAGTTCGGTGATATTTTATGATTTTTTTGGGATTTCTTCTTCTGAATAGCGAGAACAAAATTAGACATGTCATGATTGAAATAAAAGCACTCAACAACAGAAGCTATTTGGTATTATAACTTTTTTTTGACACTGATCGTTTATTTAACGGAATTCCATAAATCATTATACCTAGCGTTGCATCTTGTTTTTGAAGTCCAGTATATTTATATAAATGTACAAATATATAAACTTTTGCGAAATGCGCAATTATAAAAACGCCGGCCAAGCCTAATGATTTCACAGATTTTCAAAAAGTTTGATTTTCACCGAGCTTTATGTTCAATTTTCACATGCTTTTGTAAAATATTAGCTTTTACCGAATTTTTAGTGATTTTTTGACAGTTTTTCTACAGAAAAATCTGTTGAATCATATTTCACAAATTTTTGTTTCATTCTAAGTGTGTTGTTTGCTTTGGAGAATTTTTATTTTCATGAAGAAAAAATCAAAAGATTAAAAATTGAGTTGAAATATCTTCAATTAGCTAAATAAAAAAACCGGGAAAATTCTGGCGACTGTGCCGGAAAAACCGGGAAAAAAGCGGGAATTTCAAAATGGAAATTTGGTGGCCACCCTGTAAGTTGATTGCAAGAGTGGACTGTAATTTAAAGGAAATTCGAATCCTAAAATTCGTTTTTACTAAAAAATGCAAACAATACTGTTTTAAATATTTTAGCAATAAGCTGCATATTCACTACATTACAATTTCCCATGTTTTTGGAAGATGCCCTGCTCGAAGTGTCCGGTGATGATGATTTCTCTTATAAGAATTCACCAAATAAATCCATACATTGTTTGTAACTCGTATGGTGTCCGAAAAAACTCTTTGAAATAAGGCAATTGTTTTTTAAGCGATAGATACGAACATTTTTGGCGAAAAATTAGGCTTAATCAATAACAGATCTTTTCAAAGATTTTCAATCTGGCTAAGATTTCTTGAGATGGATGGCAGAAATTTAAAATTGTGTGAAAAAGTCCGACAAAATCGAAAATAATTCTTTATTTCAACAATCAATTCTATTTTTATTTTGCTTCTTATTTTTGGTAATTTTTCATAAATACACTCATTCCTCAAACTCTAAATTCTATTGTAATCAAATTCCTCAAGAAATGTTGAGGGAATTTTTGCTACTAATTTCTTAGAAATTAGAAAAACAATGTGAGATTTTTTAATACTATCAACGACCATTTCTTCTATGTCTACTTTTTATCCACAAATTGATTCCGGAGTGTGTTCCAGAATTCAATTAAAAAAACTTGATTTTCCAAAAGTTCTAAATCCTCCAAATAATAATTGATTCGGTCAAATTTTATACTGAGATATTTTGCTTACAACTGCAAATTACTCTACGAATTCCTTGAACTAGTTTCCTAGACATTTTATTGCAAATTCTTTCGAAAAGTTCATCAAAAGACTTTCAGATTTTTTTTCCAAAATACACGTTGAAATATGCGTCAGAAATTTTTTATGGATCTTTTTTCATTATTTCTACTTAAATTCCTGGAACTATCTACGAAAGGTGTTTTTGAAATGGCTCTTTCCTTCGAATCTTCAGAGGAAATTTGTAGAAAACCCCCAGGGATACTTTTGTTTCCGAAATTAGCATAGCGGCAAAGGAATCTGTGGATAAACATTTAGGTACACAACTGGAAAGGGGGAATCGATTTATTAAGATATCCATAAACAAATTTGTAAGGATCTTCCTGACAACCTTTTTTCTATTAGAAGTTTTATCAATTATGGTGCAGAACCACTTGGAAACTTCCATGATTTACTGATTAACCATGGTTTTTTTTCTCGAATTGTCTAATCTTTGCAATAAGGAAGCGCTTCAGTTCAACGCAAATTGTTGTCAAATATGAGCTCGGCAGCTTTCAAAAAAACCTACTACCGAAGTATATCAAACGTGCAAGAATAGGAATTCGTTCGGCAGAATCAGTATTCTGAAATTTCATTCTTGTGGAATTCATTCCTAAAGGCTTTCTTGTAGAATTTCGGGGAATGCAGAAGTCAAGGAAGGAGTTCTGATAGATTTCAAGGATAATTTCCAATGAAAATTCTAATGGAACTGTTTAAAATTATTTTTTGAATTCATTACAGAAAAAAATACCTTTAGAGGAAAGATTATTAATATTTTTTAATATGATTACATCACGTTGTTCATCTGTTTTTCTACCTGTTTCAATATTTTGCTGTTTCTCCTTCCTTGGCATGACGTTTTCTTGAGGAACCTCGTACAAAAATCTCTTCATAGTCCAAAAAGCAACACTTTAAAGAATCTAAAAAAAGTTAATCCCAGAAGTTTTCAAAAATTGCTGAATTATTTTAGGTCTTCTTCTTCTTGGCATTATGTCCTCACTGGGACAGAGCCTGCTTCTTAGCTTAGTGTTCAGTGAGCACTTCCACAGTTATGATCTGAGAGCTATTCGCGTTTGTATATCTTGTGACAGGTACGATGATACTCTATGGCCAGGGATGTCAAGGAAATTCCATAACGAAAAGGTCCTGGACCGATCGGGAATCGAACCCTGACACCTTCAGCATTTGCTTTGTAGCCGCGGACTCTACCCACTCGAGTAATAAAGGTCTCTAATACATTTAAGAATAGATTTTGATATCAGGAATTCCTCGACAAATTTTCAAAGTTTTAAGCATTACTTTAGAATATTTTGAACTTATTGAATACTTCAAAAACCCCAACTTAAGAAATATTATTTCAAAAACTGTGCCGCGAAAATACTCCTTATTTTTTCCCGAGAATTCGTTCAGGGATTTCTTTAGATAATTTATAATATTATTTCCTCTGAGATGTCGTCCAAGGATTCCTCCAAATAAAAATCATAAGAGATGCATTCAAGTGTTTTCCAGAGATTTTTCCTTTGAACTAGTGGTCCTTCTTGGGATTTTGTTGAAAAACAACTTCCTCCAAGATTTTAATTAATTGAAATCTTATAATTAAAAATAGTCTCTCCAAAAAAAAAATTGTATATAACGTAAAAACCATTTTGGTTTTTACGTTAATCTGTTCGCCATAGTAGGATGAAACTTCAGAGTTCATGCAGAGTTGTTCCAAATCTTGTTTTGTATGTTTTACTCTAGACAGCTGATAGAAACTGGATAGGTAATTTTTAAAGAAATCCCTAATTTTGTGGTATTCCTGGAGTAATTTTCAAACCAAAAATGGAGAATCTGAAGAGTGGTTCGATTTAAAGATGTTCTCTGAAGAAGAATCCCGAGATTAACATTTGAAAAAATATGGATTTATTTCTGAAGATATTTTTGAAAAGTTCAATAATGAAATGCAAAATCATTCAGTAGATCTGTTGAAAAGTTTCTTCATCAAAATCTTGAATGGATTGTGAGGAGCAACATCAAATTGGTTCTTGGAGAAATCTAAAGAAACACTTAGATAATTCTCTGTGAAAAATGCGGAGAAATGTCCAAGAACATTTTCTCAAGTTGTAAACATTATTGGGGACTCTGAAGAATTTGTGGAAAGAATCATTGCCTGGCGATCTCGAAGAAATTTTTGGTGAGGACTCCTAGAACTTCTTGTACTATTTCTTGGAGACATCTTCAGTAATTCCAAAAATCCTGTACAAATTATTTTTGAACAAAAGGATGATGTTTTTAAATAACCAGTAGGTGAATTCCGGCGAACAATTTCTTCGATGAGAAGAAATTTTTTGCCATCACGCACCAGCAAGAAAATTTTCTTTTCTTCGTAGAAAATACGCGCCGGAATTCGCCTACAGTTCTAGAAAAAATCGTGAACTAGGCGAAACTGAAAAAATGTACACAATTTAAGAAAAATATAGCTTTGAAATTGTAGCTTGATTGTCTATTCACTGCACTTGAACTTTTCCCCGATCGATAATTTAACTATTCAAAAAACGCAAATTTGTAGAAGACGAAACTTCACCTCATGCAAAACCACACACTTTATTGATTACGTCAGTGTTTTTGTTTATCAAAGTGATGGGCGCATCAGAAATCGAAATCAAAACACGGCGAGAGTAAACGGCGACACTGCAAACAAAAAATAAACAAGGCGTACATGGCGGGCTTAATTGAAACCAGAATGTAAACACGGCGCAAAAGTAATAGGCGACACTGAAAATAATATCGATTACAGGCTACTAACATTGGGCGATACTGGCATTCTCGAGTACGTTTTAGGCGAAACCTTTAAAGATATTTTGAGTACGAAATAGATTCCTCTGTTAGAGATGTGTGTGGTATTGATGAGGATTATAAAACTAGGTTTATGAAATGTGTATTAAAGTGAAAAGGTTAATGTTTGAGTATATTTTCTCCAATTGGGATTTAAAATTGCACATGAGAATTTCATTGATTATTTTCTCATTGTTATTGATTTGTCTGATAGGCCCTTATCGCAAATCCCTCTCGAGTTGGAATTTATATGCAATTACAGTAATGTCCTGATTTTGTCAGCCCCATGCTGCATTTAGGGTTGACAAAATCGGAAAAGACCTAAAATCGGGATAAAATTTTTCGACTGGTTTCAAGTTTTATTTTCACTTAAGGACTTAGTTTTATGATTTTGTTAATATAAACATTATATTTTTACTTCCATTTGCTATGCACCGTAATTCAAGTTAACATTGATAAGTTTCTTGGATAATTATTAAGAATTTCAAATTTCAAAAATTCGATCTTTTGATGATTGTATAAACGTGGCCAAGGTCATAATTGATTTTATGCACTCAATATTGCTAGTATAGATGTGTTCAGTCTAATTAAAATAAATATAAGTTTTTGGCTGACAAAATCGGGAAAAAGGATGGTAAAATCGGGGGTAGACAAAATCAGGTCATTACTGTAGTACGTTGAGGACTTCCATGGAAAAATGATCAAAAGAATTTCTAAAGCATTCCCTGGCGGAATTTAGCAAGAAACTTTTTCATCAATTTGATAGAGATTCTTCGAGAAATTTTCTGGATTAGAATACCTAAAAAAACTTCAGGAAAATTTTGTTGACTAATTACTAATAATCCCGAAAATGATTTTCCGTAGAAATTCAGTGAAAACTGGTGAAGGAGTTCTAGTACGGAAGTGATTCATGAATGAATCCCCGTGGGAATTCTCTTAAGAGCAGATGGTTCTTCGAAAGTTTCTTGGAAGAATCAAAAGGGATATTCCTATTGTGGGCCTCGTGGCTTTTCGTCAGGACTGTTTCTCGTCTGCGCCACTGGAGCATGCTTGTCCGTTGTCTAGTGTTCAATTACAGTCTGTGCAGCTATGACTGAAGACGATGTCCGTGTCTTTTCTTTGGAAGAATTCTTGAAGAATGTTTTAACGTAGTGATTCCCAAAGTGGGTGAATTCGCCCCCCTAGGGGCGATTTTCAGGTCCAGGGGGCGAAAATTTGTAAAACTGAAATTGGGGGGCGAAAATACTGAAAAGGGGGCGAAAGTTGAATCAATTGAAAACAAATATAGATTCAAAGTTTGGAAGAGACAAACAAATATCAATGATAACATATACATCCGAGGAAGAACTTATTTGACACCTAATTATTTCATCTGCTCTTTAGCTCTACACGCGCTCAATGGTTTTTGCCAAAAATAATATTGAATGTATTTTAAAATCGGAAAGTACGTGAGAACTTTTGGCGATGCTTGAAATTTATTTCCAAGTCCAAAGTAAAGTTGGGTGGCTTTTTGTTAGGGAATCTTAAGAATAAGGCAGCTTAAGTTTCTATTATTTCTCACGCATTTGGGGATTTTTTTTTATTTCCGTACAAAGTGGGCCGAAGGGTCTCAGATTTTCATGAAACTTTTTCCACAGGCAGGGCTCATCAATATATGAATAAAAAATTGAGAAAAATTCAGGGTCGCTTATTTTCCCGGAAAAATCAGTTGGCATTTTTTGTTTTCCTCTGACACTACTTACATTGAAAAATCATAACTCAAGAAGGAAGCGTCGTAGAAACAAAGTTTTTTTTTTGAATGAAAGCAAATTTTCTCAGGAATAAAAAAAAATATTAACTGGAAACAGTTTTCCACAAAATTTTCCACCGTTGAGAAAATTCGTAAAGAAAAGCCGGAAAAAACTCTGTTCCAGTTAGTGGAAAACTTTCAAAAATATATTTTTAAGTAGGTAATTTCATAAGCTTTAATCGCTGAAATTTTTGAAATGTACTTAATTTTCGTTTTTGAGTTATGGGCAATTTTGTGGAAAATGACCATAAAAGCCTTTTCTTTGGAAACCCATATTTCAATCGAAGCATCGGAAAAACAAAGATTTTTTATCAAAGCAATTGCAAATTTTCTAAAACATCTGAAAAAAAGCTATGGGATTGGTTTTAATGAAGTATAAGCCGGAATGGATGATATTTTTCATGAAAAATTACGCCGCTAAGAAAAACTAAAAAAAACTGTTTCTCCCTCAATTTTTCATTACACTGAAAAGGGCACAAATAAGATTATTATTATGTTTTTTTTTATTTTTATTTATTCAATTATTCAGTATATAACTTACATTTTCATCTTAATACTATCTATTTTTTTAACCGGGAAGATTGTCTTCGGTTGCTAACACCAGAAGATTTTCGTTTCTTTGTATTATTAAGAATAAAGCATGCTGTATTTTCTTGGTTTTCATGTGCATCTGAGAATTCACTAGCAAAAATGCTTCGTTCGTCTTTTGTTATAAATTAATGATATTTTTTTGTTCAAGGAATTGGAACAAGGTTAGAAAATCTTTCTCGAAGAAATTTTTCAGCCTCTGAATAGTCATTTTCAGTTGCATAGACAAATTCTCAATGTTTTTTAAATTGGTCTTTCACCTTTTGCGACACAGCCCAGTCGAAAAATTGTTTGGCGTTATTAATTTCTGCTGACTTTCTAATACTAGCAACTCTAGCCATTCGCTTAATGTCAAATTTCAAAAATGTATGCAACCATGAAAATGATTTTAAAATTAAAGCAGAATGGCACTTTTTCCCAACTTCACATGGAAAAGGTCCTTGTGATGGTATCGGTGGCAACATTAAGCGAATGGCTAGAGATGCTAGTATTATAAAGCCGAAACTGTTGAGAAAAATGTTCTATGAAGAAGTTGTAGCGAACGATTTGGACTGCAAGAAAAAAAATGCACACTGAGACAATATATTATATTTTTTTCATGACATATTCAAAAATAAAACTTAATACTTAAAATTTTTAAATTAAACAAAACCACATTTTTAATATTTTTCAAATTTTTACCATAGAATCCCGATAGAAAACAGATGTTTGGGATAAAGTTTCATGATTGAGAAATTTTTAATAAAACGGTTTTCTAAGAACAACTTTTGGTTGATTTTCAAAAAAAATTTTTTTTTTGTTAAAATGAATACGAATAAAATGAATAATAAGAACCTCGAAATCATTCTAAACCATAACTTTTCTAGAAGTAGCCATTTTTGAATCATTTCACGTTTTATGCAAAAATATAAATAAAATAATTGAATAATATATTTTTCGACTTCCATATAGAAGGAATTTGTCTAGAGCAAAATCTATAATTATTCGTCTTTGACTAGACCACCAATCCTGTTGTATTATAGAGTTGTAATAACCCGAAAGAAATGAGCGAGTACTCGTAATTATGAGTACTCGCTCATTTCTTTCGGGTTATTACAGCGCTATAATACAACAGGATTGGTGGTCTAGTCAAAGACGAATAATTATAGATTTTGCTCTAGACGTAATTATGAGAACATGGAATCAAATCATGACAGTCGGTTTGAATATATGTTTTTATTCCAGTAATTTAGCATTCACTAATAGGCCTATTGCTTATTTCACGTAAATTGCATTTATGTTGAACGACGACTACTTGACCCTTGCGGGGCAACCCCCGTAGGACAAATTCGAACGCAATTCCGCGCCCAGGGCTCGGATTACCAATATCCTTAATTGAAGCACCCCGATTATCATTTAATTACGCACGGGGCGTGAATTTTGCGCCCTTCGCAATCATAAAAATATGCAAACATAAAAATTAAAACTGATATCATCCCACAGCAACAACAACAACCATTTAGCTGTAACAAAAAACACAAACACAGCCAACCATCCGCGCGAGGACCTGGTGCTGTTGATATTGCCGCCTAGGACCGGCAGGATCAGCCGTTTTCAATTTACTCTTAATTTGCCCCGTCTTCCGCCAAACGACAAAAGCGGTCGCAAACGAGTGACGATAGGCAGCACTCTTTTTCAATTAGTAAAATCAATTTTCCAAAATGATGCAATGACGGTCGACGCTGACGACAGTGGTGGATGGTGTTGAGGGGTCGTCTCGCCGGCAGTTTTCCCACTATCTATGTTTTGCTTGTCCCGCAGTGAATAGGAATATTTTTATATTCATCAGAGGCAGCAATAAAATTTATGAACTCAACAACAATAACAATGGGCGTCTAAATTGTCACGCTTCGACTGGAGCGGTTATGCCAAACATGTGTGGGGTTGTGTGTTGGTGTATTCAGGAGTGACAGACACGGTGGTGGGATGTATGTGCGCTACACATGATACTCAGTCGTTGAGGGTGCACAAAAGGACGATGAAGATTGGATTGTTTGCCTAACACATATCAACAAATTCCATTAAATTATAACCGAAATAAATAATAGATTCGCGACGCCTAAATTGCATTCAAATAGAAAGTGTCGATAGAATGTGGAATAGAATTCGGTGAAATTGTTGTATACATTTGAACCTTTTGATACCTACCTTGATACCTTGAAGGCTACAGCGTAGCGTCACGTCATTGCCGGGCGTATTGTAGAGCTCCATCTTCGCCGGTCTTGGGCGAAATCCAGTTGCCCCGAACGTTTAGGGTCGCCAGGTGCTCTTCCACTGTGTACAGGCAGCGTATTCGTGGTCTTCCCCGTAGCCGCCGACCTCTACCTGGTTTGTTGCTGATATTTGTTTCGCAATTCTTTCTTCCGACATTCGCACTAAGTGACCAGCCCACTGAAGTCTGCCGTATTTTGCACGATTGATAATATTCGCATCTTTGTACACTTAATACAACTCGTGATTCATGCGTCTGCGCCACACACCATTTTCGAGTTTCCCACCGAGTATTGTCCGCAGCACTTTACGCTCGAAAACACCGAGAGCTTTCCGGTCTGACTCTTTCAACGAACCTTTAGCATTACACGCTAAATTAGTCCCAGGCTTGTAGGCTATAAAATCATACAATTTAGAAACATTTTAAAAAAAAATACAAAAATATTTCAAAAATCTTATATAATTTTCCTTATATACTTGTTTTTGTACAAGGTTTAAGTCAAAAACAAAATCATTTTGATTTCCGAGCCAAGGAAAAAATACACAAAATTCCAAAATGTACCCCGTTTAAAGGCGGGGTTGGGTATTGGAGGGTTAATCAACATTCAATTAGACACCTAATACTCAACAGATTTAAACTAAAAACGTTTCCTGTCATTATTGTTATAATTCCGTCAGAATTGTCGTGGGGAATTTGCCTTAGAAATCATTTCGCAAACAATGCACAAGAGGAAGTTTCTGAAACATTGAGACTGTCCCAAGTGTTGAACTCAAATTGACTTGTTGATAGCCAAACAGATTGTCTTAACGACGAACAAAAAGCCCTCGTCTGAAAAAGCGGCCCGTGTTAATGATTACATTTGCATAAAAATAAAAATTACATTTTCACCAATAGACTGTGAATATATTGTCGATCCTTGTCAATTACTTGTCTACTTCAAGTACACTTCATCAGTTGCTATCCGTCTCTCTACCAGACAACACGCGTTTGATTCTTTTGTGCTCTATTTCGTTTTGCAATCATGCCAGTGACAAGAAGAAATTGTATTGTGCTGGACACATCAGTCCTCCCAAAGCGACCTAGCATCGCTGATATTAAACAGTTTCTGGATTGTGAACTGAAACTGGACATGACACTAGTGAAGAGTGTCCAAACTCACAACGTTAGAAACGCCGTGTTTCTAACTATGCATTGCGAAGAAGCAGCAACAAGAATTGCTGCTAACCACCATATGAAGCATTATATGCATTGCGAGGGGAAGCGGCTCGCATTTCCACTGCCGATCTACATCGACAGCAGTGCTGTGGATGTTCGGCTACATGATCTCCCAGAGGAGATCGAAAGTCATGTTATCATCAGCCATATGCAGCAATATGGCGAAGTTATTTCTCTACGGAACGACGTTTGGAGAAGTTATTTTCCGGGCCTCAGCAACGGGATACGTGTATTACGCATGAAGCTGACCAAACCCATCCCGTCATATATCACCATCTCCGAAGAAATGACATACGTGTCTTATTTCTCGCAGGTTAAAACCTGTAAAAACTGCGGCAGCAAAGAACATGCAAAACTACGGTGCTCTGAAGCTGCAAAATCCACATCAAACCCAAATCACACAACAGCAAACCAGCAACCTAATGCATCAAATGATTGCCAACATTCATCTACACTTGTTGAAAAACAATGGCCAGCCCTATCCAAGCCGGAGACCGTTGGTAAAAATAAATCGAAAAAGCAAATCACCAGTAAGCAAGAGCCGAAACGACAAAGGTCTATCGAGTCGGACACAACAATCACTGACAACGCATCGAAACGCGTCGCACCGCCTATCTCCGTCTCCAGCGAAAGTGATAGCAACGAAACTCTTTCTACTGTCCCTCCCGCTACTGCAAGACCTGGGATGCGACGTGGCTCATTTTCACATGTTGATGACCCTGTTCTTCGTCAGCAATACATCGAGGAGGAAACGCAACGTATAGAGGAATTGTACAGGCAAGGTTATAGAATTTAATTGATTTGTAATTAAATTGTTCCGAATATTCGGCTCCGTTATGCCTAGTGCGCTTGAGCCTGTCAAATAAATGAATAGAAAAAAAAAAGTACACTTCATCTACAGGAAAAACAGCAATAACGAATAATCATAACAAACGATATCGCCCGAAGCCGCCTCTCTAGGTACCAACACCAAAAAGCAAACAGCGATAAAAAATTATAACAATCGTTTCACTCCAGACCGACGCGTCGTGTTTTCCTCTGTGTAGAGATGTCGCCACAGTCTTCTTGCTTCGATTTTGGTGGATATGTAAATCGGCACTTTCTTCGTACTACTGCTGTCGCTGCTTTTGCTTGTATACCAGAACCATTATCGTACTCATCGACAACAACAAACCCATAGTCATAAACGATTTTCATTATTATTGATGTTTTGCATATCGTTGTGGGAAAATGGTTTTCCTTCGCGAGCAAAGCGGGGGATGAAATTCGATTTAAATGTGCCACCGACCGTATTGCCATCTAGCACCATTCATCGGGACGGGATGAAGCAAAGTCTCTTGATGTGCTTGTTGGTGCAATCTACCAGTAGTGGACGACGACGTACCATCAATTGAAAATAAGGATCCCCGAAACGGTGAAATAATGAGTCTGGTCATTATTTTTGATTCGTCAACAACATCTTATGGCGACGGACGGTAACGAGAGGCACAACTTTTTCGTCTCTAATGGGATTCAGGCTCGACTATCGCAAATGAGTACTTCTACGAATAAATGTAAAGCGCTGCTGCGATGTGAATTCGAGCCGCTCTCATTTATGTCACAGGAATACGTTGTCGGAGTCATGGAATCATAAAATTGTATGTTGCATGATAGATATCATATGTTATTCATAAATTCAAACATCATGAATCGAACTATCGAATTAGGGTACTCTGACGTTACACAAACCTGTCTGTCACTTTTTTCATCCTAATTAAAGCATCTCTTACGATCGGCGTCAAAATTTGGAAAACAGTTTTGTTAGCGCAAAAAAAAGTAAGCAGATCATGCTTTTCTGAACTTCATCAGTTCGAAGAAATTCTTGGCAGCATTAAAGAAGGTGTTCCACCCTAAGGATTATTCCAATGACAAACGCTATATTTGATTTCAAAATTGCAAAAACCAGCCTTCTACAAGTGTACAAAAGAATAGTTTTTAGAAATTTCTGACGAAAAATCGGATTTTTGTGTCGGTATTGGGGGAGACAAACAACGAAAAATCTGAAAAAAAAGTGAAAAATCTGAAAAAAAAGTCTTTGTTCTGCAGAATTTTTTGAATGAAAATGGAAAAATAAGAAACATTTTGGTATGATCTTGTTTTGCTTATGTACAATGCTCACTGATTTCTTACCCGTAACTCGGGCTGATCACCTTTTCGTGGTGCGTTACGAGCTAAGATCTACCAATTGGAACCCTATCCTCATCTTGTTTGTCGGGCTAGGGTAATATGTTCTGGTAATTCAAGGATTCGCGGTACACAGTCATTGCTGCTGGAAACAGTTTCTGAAATTTAATCTATTCTACCTAGCAGATGGTTGAAGAATCGAAGTTTGTCAGTCCCGAGACTACACTTGTAGCCAAGATAAAATCATGAGTACCGTAATCCGGGGTATCATTGATCAGCGGGGTAACATTGATCCGAATGACTCATCTCATCAAAAGTTCGTATTATCATTTATTGATTAAACATTTCCAAATCGTGAATGGTGCTTCTCTTTCTTATATTTGTGAGCTAATGAAAGTTAATATTTTTGCGAAAATTGCGTTTACCTTATGCGTAACTTTGTCGACTTTTCGAAATAATGATTTTAATTGTTAAGGATAACACTACCAAAGATTCATGTCTCACATAAGTTCTGCAAACGATATAAGCAAGGAAAATGTGGTTCTAACTAAAAACGACATCGCCGAAAACGATTCCGTTGTCAAAATTTTTATAAGTATGCTCAATTACGCCGAATTAGCGAATTACTGTTAAGAATGTAAAATTCCCTTAGGAAATTGCCTACCTTTAGGCGTATTCCGTGATTCAAGGTGTTTTTAATTTTAAAATAACTCAAAAAGCAAATGACTTGTAAGCTTTTGGCCTTCATATTCGGCTTCAGGGGCCATGATTTAAGTAACGACATTTTAAGTATTACCGAACGTTGCTTACATAGATGATCAATGTTACCCCATATCAGCTAAATCAAAAAATCGCCTTTAACATTTTTTTACATGCTTAAATCTTAGAATAAACAAAATACAGTATATAACAGTGGCGTCTCGTCCTAAGGTGCACTTGGTGCACTGCACAGTCAAAGATTTCAAACTAACAAATTAAATATATATATAATTCTCAATACTTCTAACATTCATAATGTGTAGTTGTTTGAAAATGTTGTTTGATTTCTTCACCTTCAATTGGTGCATCGCCCTCAGTGAACAAACCGTTTGATTCTCCCCCCCATGGTCTTGCTCAACCAGCAAGCGAAATCAGCTAAGCAAACAAGACAAACTGCCATGCGTCTCCATCGTATTGCAGAGAATGTTCATTTCAGCCGTGCACTCTTTCTTGTGCACGAAAATAGCGTGCATGGACACAGCAGGAATAGGCCAGGGGAAGTGGTTCACCTAGAATGAATTTCTGTCAGAGAAAAAGTAGATTTTGTATGAGAATTGACAGAAAAATGAATGACAAGTTCATCCACTTCTCCTGGCCTATGTGCATTTGTATTGACATTTCTAGAGCAACAGTGGCGTTGTATAGGTAAAATCTGGTTCACTCCAATTTGTGCACCCGAGAGAGAAATTGCCCATGACGCTCGCATTGGTTTGCAATAATTGAGAAAGCGCGCGCAACTAGCGTCACGACGTCTGCTGTTGGAAGAGAAAGCGTCAACGCCATACATGCTTTGTGTGTATGTATGTTGCATGGAGCTTCCAGGTGTCGCGCGATAGTAGGCGCAATATTGATTGGGACCAAAACTAGATGTTATAAACATATTGGCCAAATTGATTAAGTTTTATCTTATTAAATACACAAAATTTATGTGGCTTTGAATTGATTTATAAACTATGTGTGAATATAGTTTTTCTTGCTCAATAGACCGACAACTGATGAATTGCGGTGGACGCAAAGTGGGTTTCAGCATTCAACAGTCAGTCATCATTTCACTTAAAAGCTTTGATGTATCAACGAAAGTATACAAAGAGATGCACCAGCGCTGGACATCGTCGAAAAGCTAAGATATCGTGATACAATTGACAAGCTGTAAATAATAAGAATTATTATATAGAATAACAACGTTAGGAATAATGGAGATTCGGAATTTCGCGAAAGCCACGAAATCCACGGAATTTATCCTTCATCGCGAAACTTGGAAAATAACGCGTAAATAGTTGAATTCTGATAGTTTATATGATAATCTCAGAAAAGTTCAGAATGTTGCTCATTAAAATGGTTTATTTATTTGTAAGCCGAGTTCCATATAAAAAAATGTGCTAATCGTTTAGTTTCAAGTTAAACGTCTTTCTTCTTGCTTTAAATTTTGTATTGATAATATGATATTAAACTTATTATCTCAGTTCGCAAAATACGAAACATGCTTGAAATTTACGCATATAAAGGTCACTTTTACTCTAAATATACATTTTTATGTCAAATATTATCAAACTATGGGGCCGCGATTAATACTCAAAATTTTTCTTTCATCGCCTTGATATCAGCGAAATTTTGTGAATTTTTCTTGTCCCTAAACATTGTATATTGGAATCATCCAAAATTCTCAAGACTTACTATTAGTGATTGAAACGAAGAAAACAAACAAAAAATACGTCCAATTAGCAACAAATATGATAGTTTCCAGACACTTCAAGATTGCATACAGTATTGGAAATTACATTTTAAGATGTTAATAATAAGAAATTACATTTTAAGCTGAAATACATTTTAAAAAATCAATTGAAAAATTCGTATTCATAATTCAAAATAAACGGTTTGTGCGAGTCAGTGCACAGGTAACCAAATTCCTCACGGGACGCCTCTGGTATATAATCTCGAGCTATGGGTGGCCGTACTTGTTTTAAAAATAAAAAAATTGCAACATTTGCATTTTCAAACGAAATATTAAAGAAACTTTTAAAAAAATGATCAATGTTACCCCGGATTACGGTATTAACAAACAATTGAGTACTGGTAATTTTAGGACTCACGTGAATGTCGATTACCAAACAAATTTTCTAGTGATAATAAATCTTCGAGCTGTTTAGTAGAAAACCTATAAGTAGATGAAAAAACCGAATTGAGTACTATACCATTTAATTCCACTAGAGTTTGTATGCTTTGACAGATACGCGTATTTCGACCTCAACTGTAAGGCCGTCTTCAGTGTCGTGTACTAAACTCGACTTGTCGACTTGACGAGTCTAGTACACGACACTGAAGACGGCCTTACAGTTGAGGTCGAAATACGCGTATCTGTCAAAGGATACAAACTCTAGTGGAATTAAATGGTATAGTACTACCCAAGTAACACCAAATACATCTTTTTGTGCAGCATTAACGATATATTGTTATATTGAAGCTCTATTTGAGTATTATATAACATCTTGTGTTATATATGAGCTATAGTACAGTATTCGAAAAACATGTCATTCAAGATCGTCTTCTTCTTGGCATTAACGTCCTCACTGGAACAGAGCCTGCTGCTCAGCTTAGTGTTCTTATGAGCACTTCCACAGTTATTAATTGGCCAAGCTTTCTTTGCCAAAGTTGCCATTTTCGCATTCGTATATCGTGTGGCAGGTACGATGATAGTCTATGCCCAGGGAAGTCAACGAAATTTCCTTTACGAAAAGATCCTGGACCGACTGGGATTCGAACCCAGACACCTTCAGCATGGCTTTGCTTTGTAGCCGCGGACTCTAACCACTCGGCTAAGGAAGGCCCCAAGATCATGAATTAGAAATAAATCAAACGGTCTAGTTATTATTATAGTAGCTTCATGAGCGTTAATATAACTTTTTTAAGATTGCGCTAAAAAAGTATTTCGAACTAGTTTTCAATAACATTCAAACACCATGAAGATGCATTAACATCAGGCAATTTGTTCATATTGACCCGAGCCTTTCTAACCCACTCCCGTATGACGCTCAAAGTTTTGATCTTAATTTTTAAGGTGACAATAAGGCAATTTTCAGCTGGTATAAACTTTACAAACCATTTTACATTTATCAAAGTGGAGGCTATATAAGCACTTCGCACGACTTTTCCACACTTTTACAATCAGACATACGATGCCACAAAAATTTGATGAAAATTAAAAAAAAGTTTTCACCCGGTCTCGAACACGTCAAAGGTCACGTCAGAAGTCAACACCTTATCACTACACCACCAAGTAATGCATAGTGGGGCCAAGATTGTTCACCAATATAAATGTAAGCATTCTATAGAGTAGCACATGCTCTGTTATTCTTTGAAGTCCATCGTCATCACAGCTAAGCTACAGCGATTGCATTCGATGCTATTCGAGATATTGACATATGATGTGTTACAACAGTATTATAATCCTATTGACAAACATCTTGTGGTGAAATACGACCATTGTAAGGTTTGATGATTACAAGTTGCCTCACAACGTTCAATCAAAAAAATATGTTTCTGATGCGTATTGAATACGTTGATTATACAAGTATATGACTTCATTACCTTTCTTGAAAATGAGATGCTAAGTAAAACGTCAGTAGCGCATTATAAACACCTGTTTGAGCCAACTTGATGATTTGAGATTTATGCATGTTATTTTTACGTCGTAAATACGTTGTTCAAACAAACTATACAAGCGCTTCAGTTGCCACGTCGTACGTTCGAATGCAAAGTAAAAATTTGCCGGGGGCAACATTGACGGTTCAAAAAATTGCCACGGCACAGTATATAAAGTCGTTTGCTTTATGCTGTCCGAATGTCAATTTGAGAAGTGAGCGCAATAAATACATTGTGATTATCCACAAGTAGTGTGTTATTCAGGGTAGATCGATTGATATTCATGTGGATGTTATTTAGTAACATGATTTTCATAGAAAGTTTAGAATATTTAATCGATAAACATCCGAACATTTTTTGACGGCACTGCAGGCTTCGTGAGGAAGACGCCATATTGTGTTTCTGATATTGGGAATTGATCCGCTGAAAAATTCTATGATGGCACACATATTTTTAGGATAGTTTATTTTGTTTTTCCATTTCATTGAGGCGCATGAATTTACAATTAATAAAATTGTGCATTTCACAATAAATCTGGAGCCGCACACAGTTTGAGTACACTATTGGGAATCAACAGAAGAAAAGTTAATAATCACCATAAGCAAATCGTGAAGAGAGAAAAAAAAACATTCGTTTTCATTATTTTGATTTTATTTTGAACTGATGCTATCAAAACAAAAATAGATGTAATTTGTAAAACAATACATCTTCTTAGCTTCAATATAACAAGTAGGTATTAGTGATGCTATGTAATACATCTTTAACACATAATTGTATGTTTTAATGATGTATTGGGAAACATCTTCTATGCCATGAAAGATGTTCTATAAGCCGCCATTTTTTGCGCTGTTTCGGTGATATAAGTGTACAAAATAAAGTTATCCATATTCACCACAAAACATACCAATTTGTATGAATAAAATATTTTATTCATTTATAAAACAAGTTGTGTTACTTGGGTAAATTCGGTTTTTTCATCTACTTAAATTTTCTAGCTTGATTCAGTTTCGCTGCTAGTACAAGGTCCCTTTTTTCTGGTATTTTTCTGGGACTAAACTAAAAGTGAAACAAGAATGTGACTGGAAATCCGTTGCATGGTCAAATATCAGTAATACCGATTTGGTTCCTCAGAAATTAAATCGATTATGTGTGCTAAGGGGTGCCCAACAAACATTTAAGTTGAATAAGAGTTAAACAAACCACTATTGAACATATTCCAGCTGAATAGACTGTTATTCAACTGCTCATGTTTCTTGGGTGTGCCTTCGCTGATATGCAAGTTTTTATGAATTATGTAAATAGCTTGACCTTTTCATCACATTCGATTTTTATCAATCTCTGAGGAATCAAAACAAGAACTGTACAGAAGTCGATGCACCATTACCAATCAATAGAAATGAAGTAATGCTCACTGACTCGGTTTCTCTCGAGTTTGTCGAAAGTTAAAGTGTAAAAGTGTGTAAGTGACAGAAAAAAAATGATAAAGCATATCTGAATTAGTTGCGAGTTCTGGTGCTGTTTAGTGCTTTCTTGACTACATGCTTTTTGTCGTAAAGGATTTAGCTTGCTTCGTAAGGCCCGAGCAAGCGGATTCTGTTTTGGCGTCTCCGGAGTGAAATGAATTCGGAATCGGTTTTTTGCGTTGCCGGAGTGAAATATGTGTTTTTTCGGTTTGACATTTCTCTGGGCAGTTGGCTTCGTGAAGCCCGTGCAAACGGATTCTGTTTTCACGTCTCCGGAGTGAAATGTTTTCGGATTTGGTTTCTCGTGACGCCGGGGTGAAATGTGTTTTTAACCCGGTTCCACACCTTACTGGGCAGTGGGCTAAGTAAATTCGCTGATGTCGAGAACATGACTTCAGTCAAGGATGGATTAGTGGATGGGAAACTGGTGAGCTCGTTTCATACTTGTGATCAGTGGCGATTCCCTAACCTCAAATTTATCTGTTCCACGAATAGACATTCTTGACTTTACGCAACCAATTTGCATCTATCAAGTGAAGATATGCTGGAAAGGAAGATTCCAATCATTTATTGCGGTTCCTTTGAAAATTTTCCGTTCTGCGGTAGCCGCCAAGTTCTACCGCAGCTGTCAAAGTTCTACCGCAGAATTGAGAATCATTGTATCATTGAAAGAAACCATATAATCAAAGTATGCTAGTAGTCTCCAAAGCTTTGAAAATCATCCGAAAACAACATCATCAGCGTGGTTTCCAAGGTATCATCGCAGTCGATCGATTTGAATGAATTTGTAATTTGAACTTTTCGTTACACATTTAGGATAGAGCTTCGTTGTTTGATTAAGTATCATCTGAATTTGTTCATTTACGGATTCTGGTTGAGATAATACTGAATGTAAGCATTTCAGTTGAAACATTGTGAACTATTGTCAAATGAATTCCTAATACATTCCAGCTCAAAAGCTGTTTACCACTGGTACTGCTAAAAGGAAGTGTTTTAATCTCTCAGAGCCCTCCGCGTCTCGAACAGGCTTCAAACGGCCTAAATTAGCTTGTAATGGTCTGAAATGATTTAAATCCGCTTTAAATTACGTAAAACGGCTTTAAATAACTCAAATTGACTGAAAATTGATTACAATGGCTTAGAACGGCTGAAAACGACTCAAAATGGTTTTCATCGGCCTAAAATGGCTGAAACGAATTAAAATGGCTTAAACTGCTTAAATCGGATTAAAATTGTTTGAAATGGATAGAATCGGCTTAAAATGGCTTAAAACAGCTTAAAATAGGTTAAAATAACCTCAAATGGCAAACATTGTATGCTTTGATTTAATTTGGTTTTCAACGGCTAGAACGGATGAAAATGGCATTAACCCCTCTACCGGAAGCTTCATTTTTACCGCAAGAAAAATATTCAAATCGTGATAACTTTTTTGTTTCTCGGTATTTTGCACTATTATTTTACAAGTTCTCAAAAAACTCTTCTAGTTTTAGAATCTTGGTCATCTGGATCCAGAGATATTCCGAAATTCCTTGGGGGACCGACGCGTAACCATAACCCACGTATATATCTTAAGCTACAGAATTTTTATTGTATTCGGATATTCACTCTTCGGAACAATACATTAATGAGAGTATGACTGTAATGTTAAAAATGAAGCAATTTGGTGCAGCCGTCTTTTAGTAATGAGCATTTACATTCACGCTGGCCAAATAAATACCTTGAAAACTTCAAAAAACCTCATATCGTAATTTTCAGATTTATCTAAGAATACTTAATCAATTTATATGATTTTTTCAGAGTAGCTCCTTATTACATGACATTGTATAGCCCACATTTTATTTTTTCGATAAGTTGACGTGAAACAAAATGGCCGCCTAAGACCTTTTGTATGGAAAATGTCGGTCCCCCAAGGAACATTGGAATATCTTTAAAACCAGATCATCAATATCTTAAACTAGAAGAATTTTTTGAGAACTTGTTAAAAAATGGTGCAAAAATACCGAGAAACAAAAAAGTTATCGCGATTTGAATTTTTTTCTTGCGGTGAGAAATGAAACTGCCGGTAGGGGGGTTAAATAGCTTAAAACGCCTTAACAAGGTATAGAATGGTTTAAAATGGCTTCTTGAAATAGCTTCAAATTGGCTTGAAATCGCTTAGAACGGCTTAAAAATGTTTAGACAGCTAAAAATGGGTTAAAATGGCTTGAGATGATTTGAAATTCCTAAAAATGTCTTTAAACGGCTTAAAATGGCTTAAAGCGACTCAAAATGGCTTAATCTTAAACTTAAAATGTCTTAAGACGGCCTAAAATTGATTAAAAGGGCTAATAATGGGTTGAAATGATGGCTTAAAATGGTTGAAAATGGCTGAAAATAGCGTAAAGTGGCTTTTAACGGTTTAAAGCAGCTCATTATGGATTAAAATGACAGAAAACGCATTAAAACGGCTGAAAACGGCTTAATAAGGCTTAAAATGGATTAAAGCGGCTTAAAATTGCTTGAAATGATTTGAAACTTGGCATAAAATGGCTCTAACCGGCATAAAATGGATTAAAACGGCCTAGGTAATGGCAGGGGACAGCTTAAAATGGCTTAAATGGCTTATAACTGTTTGAAATGGTAAAATTGCTCAAAATGGCCTAAACCGGCTGTAAATGGATTTGACGGCTAGAAATTGCTTGAAACTGCTTTAAATGGCTTAAAACTGCTAAAAATTACTTCAGACGGCTAGAAATAGCTCAAAGTGGTTGAAAACTCAAAATGGCTCACAATTGGTAAAAACATAAAGTGTCTTAAATCGACTGAAAAGGCTTAACTTTGGTTATAATGGCTTTAAACGGCTCAAAATGGCATGAAACGACTTGTAATGGCCTTAAATGGTTTAAAATGGCCTGAAATAGCTTAACCCTTTCTTTCCCACGCCTATTTCTTTACGAAAAAAGCGTTTGAAAAAAAAATATGCTTGAACCGAAAATATTACAAATGGTCTAAATTTTTCGAAATCGGTCCTAAAAAAAGATTGTTTTTCAATAGTAAATTGATAGTTCATCAATAGTTTTACTATTGAAACAGTGGTTTGACTTTTGGATTAATGATGAGTGTATAATCATATTCTAGTAACTATTGCTAAGTATTCATCTAATTCGGTTTGTCTCAAGTTCGTCGAAAACCAGTATAGCTCTGGAGCTACCACGGGAAAGATATACCTCTAAGATACTTAAAGACGTTAAAGCAGGAGAGTTCATCAGTAAAATTGAGTGGATACGAGTAACTGACACTGAAGAAGACTGCAAGTGGTAGTCGAAATACGCGTATATGTCAAAGATAAGTATTTAGGAGCGGAATTAAAAGGTACACTACTACTGCTACTCAAAGGATTCGAACATTAATAAGAGTAAAATTCAGTTAGCCAGAAATTGAAATAAAGATTGGACTCGGAAAAAATGCGACGTTTTGTTTCGGGTGTAACTTTTTATCTCGTGGGTAAATTTAGGGTAATACTAATTTAGCAAAATGTTATCACGATCGGTCAAGTAGTTTTCAAGATGCAATCTTGGGCGCGGTGATCGATAATCCTGGTCAGTAGCTCAGATGGATCGGAAAAAAAGCTTGGAATCCACGATTCCACCGTGTTCCCGCGTTGTGAAGATGTTCCAGGTGACGAAGACCATCGAGCGGCGCGCAGGAAGCGGCCGAAAACAGAAAACTGTATACCCAGAAAAGGCACGGAAGATAAGGCAATACTTTTAGAATATCCCGAGCCTTTCCACCCGAGATGTGGCCAAAAAGGTCAATTCGTCGAAGTGGTTCGTCCAGCAGACCATGAAGTGGGCTGTGCTGTGTTTTAAGGTCAGGAATGCGTCAAACCGGACTGACAAGCAAATCACGGTGGCCAAATTGTGTGCGCGGAAGCTGTAGTGTGAGTCAAGCCAGGCTGTCTCGTCATGAAGATTCCGGAAACAGTTCCGGAAGAGAAAGATGGAAAAATTCGCAAAGAAGTACCTGTTGTGGCAGGCGATCTGCGAATGCGGACGGTACCGGGCAGATTTATCGAATGCTTGCAGAAACGCTTGCTGCCCTCCTCCGCTCTCACCGTGGTCCCACGCTGTTCTGACCGGATCTCGCTTCGTGGCATTACGCCAAGCCTGTAATAGATTGGTCCGAAGCGAAGGGCGTTAATGTGATCCCGAAGGAGGCGAACCCACCAAATACACCAGAACTTCGTCCGATCGAAAAATTTTGGGCGATAATGAATAAGAAGTTGAAAAAAGCGGAAAAAACAATCAAAACCGATGAAGTTTTGAAAAAAAAATCTGGGAGAAATCGTGTAAGAAAGATGGGCAAAGCCTCGCCCAAGATCTCAACCTGTTTAGTAATATTTCAAATTACTACAGTTCAAATTATTATTAGTCACGATCAAGAGTCACTCTGTTCTGCATGCAATTCAAATCGAATTGACCCATAATAGTGTGACCTATGGCAATATCAATTTTCGCTTCAAGGCATTTTTCGGACTAGGGTGATTGGCGACTTGTTGAACGGTCTAATCTCCCACTAAATTTTGAACAGTCTGTGCTTTTCTTATGAAACTTTCAACATTTAGCAAGAAATTAGATCGTATTAGATCTAATACTTGTTTTTGAAATCTCCGTTTAGTTCATATGTTGATTATTTCAATCGCTAAAGGTGCTGTCTGGCCACTACAAGCTTTGAAAATGAATGCAACTTTTCCATAAAATATGGATGGAGCTTTAAAATATCTTTCATCCAAATTTGCAAAAATGGGCATATATGGTGTCATTTTGTGCATGACCAACGAGGCTTGTATCTTATTCGAAAGACAACATTGGAATTTTAAAGGAGTTTCATTGCTCTTAGTTTGAAAATTTGAATCTTATAAAAGAAATAAGTCATTTCAATGAAAATATGCCGCATAATCACCACCATATTTGTGGCAACTTTTTTGAAGCTTCTCCTTCTGCCCTCCAGCTCATTAACCTTGCATCACTTTAACATCAAAATCAACACCAACCTCCAAACGATGCAGATGATTACTTTCTCCCATCCCCCCTGCTGAAACCCCACCCCCCGCGCACCGATAATGTGCGTCCTCATTTCGGTTTCGGCTTAATGTCCCGCCACCCGCTTATTGGTGGTCTGATGACAGACAGCAGCAAAGCGGTGAAAAGTTTCTGTCGCCTAAGTGTCACTCGGGGGAGTACTTTTTTAAGGTTCGGCTACCTCCTTTTAGCGCTCAGACAACTCAAATAAACACCCCCAGCCTCTCGCCCAACGAACCGAAGTCGATTATAAGAACTCTGGTGTAACAACCATTACCATTACCGGGGAGGACGGCCAAAAACGGGGAAGGCGTCTGGGCGTGAAATTAGCACGTAGTCACTTGTTTGAGCCTCTAAGTGAGAAGCAGCCGCTTCTGGGGCGTTGTGTCAAACCGAAATCGTTGGGTGATGTCACGGTGGTTATGCTTTTCGTCGGGATGGTGACAAACTGTCCTTACAGTTAACGATTGCTACTTTTGCGCCAAAACGTGCTCCTCATTAAAACGTCATCAATCAAACTGCGTGTACTTCGATTCTAGCGGGCGACGTTAGGCGCGCCATAAATACTCTAATCAGACAACCGATACACGATGCCTTTTAGTCCAATTGAAATGAAGTACTAACGAAACCCTCATTTCTGTCGTTCTCGTTTCAGTCTCTACACCAGAGCAAAACCATGGAAGGCTGTTCCGCGCCGCTGGTGGTCAAGTTTGCCGACACGCAGAAGGATAAGGACGCCAAGCGGATGCAGCAGATGCAGTCGAACCTGTGGAACATTGCGGGCATCAACCAGCCGATCACGCAGTCGGTGACGCCTCTGACAGCGCCGGCCACTGGCCACCATCCGAATCCGCCGCAGCAGCAGACGCCATTCCTGGCAGCCGATGCCATCTCGCCGGCGTCACTTTCGCTGCTGCAGCAGATTCAGGCGATGACCCAGCAGCAGCAGTTTTTGCAAGGTGAGTGTTTGCGGCGACTTGCCGTTTTTGGATAAGCACTAGGTATCATGTTGCTAATTTGTTAGAAGAGTTGTAGGCCTTTCTATAATTTTTGATTGTGTAGGTTGCTAGCAAGCTCTGGGTTACGATGACTGATTTCGATTCAGATTCATCTTTTTATCACAGAGCGTATCGACGTGTTTTCGAAGAGCTCTACAAAAGCCCAAAAAACTCCTTCAGAATGGTTATTTTAGTACATCTTTGTGAATTTCTTCCATGAGAACTCTTACAAGAAATGCAGTCCTTCCCTTAGTAAATTCCTACGGCAGTTTCTACAAGAATTTCTGAGTTGCAGATATGTCCGTAAAGATTATGCCGTTGATATATGTGCAAAATTGCGCTGACGTTATTATACTATCACCAACTAAGAAAGGGCCTTAAATTCGAGATTTCAAAATCAGGCTTCCGTCTGCAACATTACCATTTTATTTAAGAACTTATCTCTGTCCTTAAATTTTCCATCAATTTCCGAACGCACGTTTTGTCCGATAAAAATCCTTCAATTAAGGTTACGGAACAGTAACGAGCTACTCCTGGGGCCGTGGTCACGTGATATAACTTATTTTCTCCGCTCTTCTAGTTCACTGTGGGCCTTTTTTATCACTTTTGGAAGCAATATACCAAAAAATTCCCGATAGCACTCCGGGCTGATTGTGTCCCGTCCGCGTCCCTGTTCGGCTCGTTGGGCGTCCTTTTTGGCAGCCCGATATTTGACGGTTACTGGTTGATGGCGAAAGGACACGCTTTAATGGGCGAATCGTGCTTGGACATTGAGCCCCTTGTTTTGTCGCATGCCGTGCTCGTTGTGTGCGTTTGTGTTTCGGCGAGAGTGTGTACTTTCGAAGCGACGCGACACCACTTTTCGGGCGTTTTGGTGGTGGCCTTCTTCTAATTGAATCACGAAAAGGTGATTAGACTTTCAGATAACGGAGAAACCACTACAGTCCGTGATGGTTGGCTTGTTCGGTCACTACAGAGTGTTCTGATCAAAAAATATAAATCTCAAAATATTTATGGAAAGATATCGGTCATGACCTTACGATTATCGCCAATAGGCAATAAGTTTAACTGTTGGTGTACTTGCAGAGACTGGCATTGATTTTTGGTAATTGTATCTTCATCTACTTGAAAAACAATAGTTTCAATTCAGTTTTCTTGCAGTAACACATCCTGTATTAAACAGAACTGCTGACGAGATGTTATATATAGAACAAGCTGGAAGTACACCTAGTTTGCGACGAGGTCGATTAGCTTTGGGAACATTAATGAAGTCAATGCCTGGATTGCATTTGAACCACTCTTGAGCTTTGTGGCGTCGTCTTGAATTCACGGGTTACCCTCCAAAGTGAGCCCTTGGACCACCTTTTCAGAAGTTTGGTTATCGCAAAGTAACATCGTTTCGTTCACCACCTCGAACAGCACACTATTACTTAGTCGTCAGCACCACCGCGCCGTCGTCAAAAGCCGTGATTAAAATTAATTAGTCGGAATTACAGCCTCAACTCGACGCCCACTACGAATCCAGTTTTCGGGATGGAATAATTTCTTCTGAGCTCTGAATGGATATGGGCTCGGGCGGTTGCCGACTTTGGTTCTTAGTATGCTTCCAAACGCATCTTAGCCTGGAAGGAAGAAATATTGGAAAGGAACCGAAGTATGCATTACTCCTCCGGTTTAAGATAATGATGTCGGGCGATGATAATTAGCGGCGTTGATTCGATTTTCGTGTAATTTCATTTAAGTATTTCAATGGGATTTACTTAAGTTGATCGTTTGCAATTTTTGAATTAAGGATTTGTGTTTTAATTATCTTTCCCTTGCTTGAAGGATACTTAAATTGATTGAGAAGAGTCTATCGCTCGAACAATAAATTTTTGTGCATTTGGTTTCTTATTGCCGGTGGCATCAATTAAACATCCAAATTAATCTCCTTTCGCCCTTAAGCCAATTGCGAAAGTGTGTCGTTCTTCATTATCCGACAAAATCCCGCCAAAAATTTATTTCTCTCATTTTCTGCCATATCCGTTTGCTGTTTCTTCCCCCTACTAATCACCCATGGCGTGAACTGACCAACCGACCAAATGGTGGCGTTATCCGCTTCTAAACCCCCATGCCGTGCCAAACTCCGGAACAAATTGCCCTTTGGAAACAAAAAAGCCATTACTCACCACGCTATTAATTGTGTAACCGGCTTGGGCAAACTTTCGCTCTCTCGAGGTTCTGCTTCTGGGGCCTCCAATACCTGCCCTGTTTGCTCTCTTTCATCACCAACACGCAAACCATTGAGCCTAAATGGGAATTAGGAATGATTTACTACCATTATAAACCGTCGTCCGTCAGGGCTGATTTTTTTCACATTTTCTTGGTGGCTCTTGAGAAAAATTGGCCAACAGGGGAAAGCCGCTCTTCGGCCACTTGGACTACTGCTAGCCTAGCCGGTGACAAATTACACATCGGTCAATCGTTTGAGGTCTGGCTCGTAAATACTCTTTTTCTCCTGTCTACTACACACACGTACAGTGTAGTTCTTGACGTGGCAGAAGTGGGAAGCGCCGTTGTCACGCAGCGCTTTTTTCAGCATCGCCTGGCTACGTGGTCGTAGTCAGAGGGGGTCAGTTTGGCCGATACATTACAATATGAATTTTCGGAGTCCACCATCAATCATTCAAGTTTCATGAACAATCCGTACAAATCCGTCCTCAAAGTCAATCCTTCGAAAAACTCGTCATAAAATCTTCAAAGAGAAAGTTTTACATATTTATTCATAAATTCCTCCTGAGACTCCACTCTACTACTATAGATATTTTTCCTGAATGTTCAGGACAATATTTTAAAGTAATAAATATTAAATATTCTTCGAGAACGTCATCCATAAGTTCACCGGGAATTCCTCTCAAAAATTATTGTATGAAACCTTAATGGAAGTTCTTTATCTAAAAATACTAGATATCTAATATGAATAGTATCAAGATATCTTGCAAACGACACAATAGCAAGTTTATAGGGATTTAGGAAAGTGTTAGTTTAAAATGGTACCTCATGAAATATTTCAGTATGCTCTTCAATGAATCGGATCAAGAGTTTTTAAGGAATTTGATCAGAATTTTTGCTAAGACCATCTGAAATCGTTGTTCTAACTCTACACGAAATTTCTTTAGAGATTTTTCCAAACATTTCTTTTAAAAATTTCACCAAAATAAACTCCATAAATTCTCTTTCAACTAGGAATTTCCCCTGAAACCCTTTTCAAGCATTAGTTCTCGGATTATTCTAGAAATTTCTCCAAGCATTACATAAAATATTCTACAGCTGTTACTGCAAAAATTTTCACTTTCTGGGAATACACTGGAGATTTTTCGATAATTTTATCTCTCCTTTGAACATACTTTTGGAAACGTATAATCAGATGGCACAGTGTGTGTTTGTTTGACAAGTTGAGACATGATTTTGCCGAAAAAAACGTGTTTAGTGAAACTCGTCCTAACTACACCGTGTACGTTATGCAGCTCACAGACGCTCAGACGGTTTGACCAACATTGACTTCGCCCCCAAGTTAGTCAAACCGATTCATGTTGCTGTAACCGTTTGACCGACCGACCGACCGATGATCTCGGTAAGTCGAATTATTATGGGATTGTTTTTTATTTTCATTTATGAGGTTGTTTGGGCAATAATAGTAGTGATTAATAGCAGAATTTTCATAATTTAAGTACCGGAAGAAATAAATATTGATGAGAATTTACAGTTATAATTCGCACGAATTCCGGCATTGGTTAAATTCTTTAAAATACTCCTCTCTCGCAAAATTACTTGTGAAATAATAAGAGAAGATACTGCAGGCATTGCTGGTAGAACCTTTATAGGAAATTATTGTCAAATCCCATAAGATATTCGTTATGGGATCCTTGGATATCATCTTTGTTGAATCCTTGGAGGCTTTTTTCCAGAATGTTTTGGAAGAAACTCTAGAGGATCTTTTGAATTCCCGGTAAAATCACCGGAAATATATTCGTGGAGTTTTGGAAAGAATTTCTAGTGTAATCCCTATAAGAATTTCAGCTTAAATCCTTGAAGATTTTCCTGTTGGGAATCATGGAGAATTACCTGGGTGAATTCCAGATGCAATCCATAAAGGAACCATGGGGGAATCCTTAGAGACTATTTAGAGGGATTTTCCCAGCGGAATTTTCGAAGGAATTCCTTGTAGAATTGCTGAAGGAATTCTCAGAGAAATTCCTTTTTTGAATCGCTGGAAAAACTCGTAGAGTTACTGGTGGATTCCCTAATTACTTGTGAAATTTTGGTAAAATTGCTGGATGAATTCCTGAAAACCCCCAAGAATTCCTGGAAATATTCCGCCAGTTTTTTTTTAGAAATTCCGAAAGAAATCTTTTGAGTAATTCCAGTGATAAAATCTTTACAAGAATTTTCTGTTAAAATCCCAGGAAGATCCTTAGAAATATTAATTCCTTGCAGAATTTCGGGAGGCATCCCTTGATAAATTCCGGCAAAACTGCCTTGAAGAACACCCGATGGACTCCCTGGAGGAATTCCTGATACAATCCTTGGAAAAATTCCTAAAGATATTCTTGAAGGAATTCCTGATGGAATCATTGGAGGTTCTCTTGATGAAATCCCTAGAGGAACTCCTGATGGAATCCCTAGAGAAAATCCTGATAGAATCCTTGGAGAAATTCTAGGTGGAATCTCTTATGAAACTCCTGGTGGAATTCCTGGAGCAACTTCTCATATAATTGCTAGAGGAACTCCTGATGGAATCCCTGGAGGCATTCCAGATGTAGTCCCTGAAGTAACTCCTGATCGAATCCCTAGAAGACGAAATCCTAATCTAGAGGCCTTTCTTAGCCGAATGGTTAGAGTCCGTGGCTACAAAACAAAGCCAAGCTGAAGGTGTCTGGGTTAGATTCCCGGTCGGTCCAGGATCTTTCTAATTTCTAGAGAAACTCCTGATGATAACCCTGATGGGACTTCTGATGTATTCCTTCGTGGAACTCATGATTCAATCTTCAGAAGTACTCCTGTTGGAATTCCTAGAAAAAATTTTGATGGAGTTCCTGGTGGAATGTCTGATAGAATTCTGGTGGAAACTCTCCTGATGGAATCCCTGGAAGATCTTTAAAAGGGATCCCATTACCTGGATGTTTTCTGGTGAAATTCCTGATGGATTCCTCCTAGATCACCATGTCGTCGACACTGTGTAAATTCACTCATTTTGAAGTGCCACCTATCTGCGTCGGCAGTTCATAGGCTTAAATTTGACATGCTGACGTCGATGCTCGTGCAACATCCCTACAGACGGTACGTACGATCAGTTCGCTGAACATTTGGCTCCGCCCACTGGTGGTTTGAGCAAAATTAAACTCGTTTGATTCGAACATCAACCTGAGGGCGGAGTCAATGTTGGTCAAACAGTTTGAGCGTCTGTGGGCTGCATTAGACCAGTGCTTAAATCAACTAAGCTACAGATCACCTCATCATTCTTCCTTTAGGTTGTACTGTCATCATTGTTCGTGAATACCGCTAAGAATATAAAAAGTCTATGAAATCCAAAAGAAAGTTGAATTCCACAAATAACTGCTTGAATTATTTTTGAAACTCGGGTGAAGTAGTTGAACAAAGTTTTGGAGATATTCGTTAAAAAGTTTCTGGACGAATTACCAAAGATCTTTTGGAAAAATAATTGTTATTATTTTGGAGAAGTTTCTTAAGAAATTATTAACGAAATTTCAACTTGAACCTCTGTAGGAGTTTCTGTGATCTGAGAGAAAAACTTAGATTTTTGGAGTAGTTCTTGGTGTTAATTTTGAAAGAGTTTCAGGAGGAATGCCCGGAAGGATCAGCAATGAAATTTTAAAGGTTCTCTCGGAGACATTTCTGAAAGATCTTTTTGATACATTTCCTAGAGAATCTCCAGATTATTTTTACATGAAAAAGATCATTGACGCTCGCCTCCCCCCCTCCCTGATGAAAATCCTGACTACGCCCATGATCTGGGAAATTGCCACTCTTCACTATAAAGAGTCACCGAGTGTGGCTGCTTTTTTACAGACATGTGTCCTTCTATTTGGCCTCTGTAGGTGCCTTCCTTAGCCGAGTGGTTAGGTGCTGAAGGTTCTGGGTTCAATTCCCGGTCGGTTCAGGTTCGTTTTGTTATGGAATTTTTTTTTTGACTTCCCTGGGCATATAGTGTCATCGTACTTTTCACATGATATACGAATGCAAAAATGGCAACTTTGGCAATGAAAGCTCTCAGTTATAACAGGAGAGGTGCTCATTGAACACTAAGCTCAACTAAGAAGCAGGGTTTGTCCCAGTTAAGACGTAATGCCAGGAAGAAGAAAAAGGTGCCAGAACTGCGTACGTTCCGTTCACTACCGCCCGGGGGACAGGCAGTTATTCTGATGAAGATGAATGAACCAGTAGAAAACGGGAACAAACAGCTTTCATGTCGGACTAGCCCGGCTGCGTTGTGGTGATGGTGGTCATCCCCAATCACACTTCAGGGTCGACTACTAAGCTGCTGCAGCATCCGGAGTCAAAATTGGCTAGCAATTTATCTTATTTATTTACGCACCGGCCGCAGAAGAGAGGCCAGATTGTCCTGCAGCATCCACATCACACACACAGCAACCACTTTCTAACGGGCGCGTTTTGTTTGCTTTATTTCCTTTCTTGTAGGACTCGGTGCCCAGACTGATACAACGACGGCAGCTGCCGCGGCTGGACTGTTGAGCCCGCTGTCGATGCAGAACCTGGTGACCCTGGCGGCCATGACGCAACCATCGCTTCAAGCCGCTGCCGCTCAAACACCCACCGCGGCCATTACCAACGCAGCGACCTCACTGTGTAAGTAGCTACTTTCCGTGTTTGGCTTTGTTTGTTTGTTTGGACTGTCCTTGGATGTTTCCCCCAAACCAGGAATTCCGTTCGTTGTTTGAGACTAACTTCCTTGCTGTGTCTGTTGTCGAGTGCGTCTTATGCGAGGGAAATAGTTCGTACGGTATTTGTACAGCGTTCCACTTCAAAGAAATCTTCGATTTTTCGGCATCTGCTTTCAAAGTTCCTTCTGGTTGTAGAAAATCTATTAAGTTCAAAACATAAATAAAAGGAGATACAAAGTCTAGACATTTTAAAAGGCTTTAAAGTTTTAAAGGAGATCAGTGCTACTCAAGCCAAAAAGTTAACGGGGATATTGTTATGTGCTGTGCACACTTAGAAAATATCATTGAAATTTATGTCATATGTGCCTGACATATTGAAGCAAGTAAAATGACGTAAATTTAAATTACAAATGACGTAACTTTCCGTCACATTGAACTGAACTGAACTGAACGAGGCCAATTTTACAACACAGATCTAGATGCAACCTAAACCTTTTTCGGACGAAATATAGCAAGGAAATGATTATTTACCTGTCTAATTACAAAGGGCTGATATTGAGCTATTAAACGACTTACCGACAACAGTATATCAACGTTTTGGCCCTAATCGATTGAAAATTAGGGTACAACGTTTTATAACAAAGTGGTTGGCTAACATTCCATCCTGGGATTTTCAGCTCAAACATATGAGCAACAGCACATTATCTACTGTTTGGTTCAGGAAAATTGATGATCGCGTTCAATTGGACCCAGAATGTCAAAAACACTACTTGATATAATAGCGAAGAATATTGTAGAAGATTGTACCACGATCAAAATTAATAAAATTGGTGCTTTAACCATCTGAAGTATATCATGCAATACTGCTTGTATTTCTTCAACATAGCTTGGAGGTAACCACTAAGCGCATCATAGCCACCTATGACGCTGGGCGAGCTGAGGCACATGTCGCATGCATATAAGTGACTGTACGGGAGTGCTGATCTAAGCCTAACTTTCAACAACTGAAAAAGTAATGAAAATGAGATTGAATCCAGATACAACCTTCTGCAATTATGTTCATTAGGTATCAACTAGTGTATTTGTCACTCTGGGCTTATTTGAACGCGAACTATTAGTATACGGAACGAAACAGTGACATAGGGTCAATTTTCAATATATTTGAGACGAATATCCCATACAAACTTCATAACGATTGCGCCAGCTGGTGGAGCAACCAATTGAGTTGTAATTTTGAGAGAGCGTTTTTCTTACCCTAAGGCTCATATCTAGGGGGTGCCCCGTTAAGTTTTACAACTTTTTTGTTTAAGGGCCAGTCTAGTCCATATTGTAAAATATTTTCCGTAATCCATCGCTGCTTTCCATTTAGAACGATTTAAAGGCATACCCGCAGCGAAACGAAGCAATTCAAACTCAGGGAACCGTTGGTTTAGAAATATTTTCATTCTAATCAAGCAGCACCATTTCCACGCCCTCCCTCGACCACCACCAATCGAACACATTTATCAAAAATTCTTGCCAACTGTCACATTCCGCCACCTGGAATCCACGCAGCATCCGAAATTATTCGGAAATTTAATATCCGTGAATACCTTTCCGCTCAACGACGCCCGGAACAACACCCAACAATGCTCCGTATTGTTCTCGGCAAACGACCGGCAGGAATGGCGTCCTTGTCCTTGGTCCCATCTAGTCCTTCTTGCCTCCTCGGAACCGGCTGTATGACAGCCAATTCCAGCGAGTTTTTTTTTTTTATCTTATCATTTATTTGGCAGGCTCAAGCGCTCTTAGGCATTACGGAGCCGGATTCTATTGATTTATTTTACAAAATCATATTTGCTTCTTATTATCTAGGTTAGTTTTGGGGAACCGTAAAACTCGCGGTTTGGTCGAGGTTAAGGAGTACAATCATTTTTGGAAGGGATGGGAATTTTGGGTTTACTCGTTGATCTTCAACAGCAGCATATTGTAGTGGCGTTATTGGTGCTGATCAACGCAGAGTGGACATGACGACAACCTGTAACGGTACAAACAAACGGGTTTCGAGGGAAACAAGGTGGACATCCAAAAAACGGGAAGGGGTATACGAGGTGGACAAGCGGAACAAAAAAGCATATTATCAAACAAAAACGTCGATTTGCTTCAAGAACTTGTAAACAAGTAACATGTAGTCAAAGTCCAGTCTACCCAACACATCTCTAATGTCTTCCTTGTCTGGTTTTCCTCGGGCCCTGAGAGATATACATAGATTTGATCTGGCAATTCCGTATTCGGGACAGTACCAGACAACATGGTTGATGTCTTGGTAACCAGCTCCACAACCACATCGATTATTAATATTATGAAAATTTATTGGCTTTTATCGGTGAATGCAATACTGTACTCAGAGTGAAAGGGAGTAACGAAAGTAATGAAATGACAAGATGGATAGAATCGCAAGCGAGCGACGAGAGAAATGAATAGAAGTTGAAAATTTGTTTTTAACAGAGGGCCATATGTGTGAACAACACAATCGAAACGACAAATCGTTGCCTAACGTCCTGGTCTTGAACGGCTAGATGTTGTAGTGTTGGTCACTACTAACACTAGACAGGCAAAAATTTGTCGCCTCGACCTGTTAACTATATTGTTCGGCGTATATAACAGTTCTATCGATCGTTGGCATATTTTCGGAGATTGATACGAAATGACGTTACTTATTGGATTTTTCGCGTCTAATCTCGCATACCCCTAATTTGCCCAAGTGATCCTATTCGAACTGACGTTAAATTTCTTTGCCAAATTGATTCTACATTTATAAGGTTTAATCACCGCATGACTTTAATATTATGAAAATTTATTGGCTTTTATCGGTGAATGCAATACTGTACTCAGAGTGAAAGGGAGTAACGAAAGTAATGAAATGACAAGATGGATAGAATCGCAAGCGAGCGACGAGAGAAATGAATAGAAGTTGAAAATTTGTTTTTAACAGAGGGCCATATGTGTGAACAACACAATCGAAACGACAAATCGTTGCCTAACGTCCTGGTCTTGAACGGCTAGATGTTGTAGTGTTGGTCACTACTAACACTAGACAGGCAAAAATTTGTCGCCTCGACCTGTTAACTATATTGTTCGGCGTATATAACAGTTCTATCGATCGTTGGCATATTTTCGGAGATTGATACGAAATGACGTTACTTATTGGATTTTTCGCGTCTAATCTCGCATACCCCTAATTTGCCCAAGTGATCCTATTCGAACTGACGTTAAATTTCTTTGCCAAATTGATTCTACATTTATAAGGTTTAATCACCGCATGACTTTAATATTATGAAAATTTATTGGCTTTTATCGGTGAATGCAATACTGTACTCAGAGTGAAAGGGAGTAACGAAAGTAATGAAATGACAAGATGGATAGAATCGCAAGCGAGCGACGAGAGAAATGAATAGAAGTTGAAAATTTGTTTTTAACAGAGGGCCATATGTGTGAACAACACAATCGAAACGACAAATCGTTGCCTAACGTCCTGGTCTTGAACGGCTAGATGTTGTAGTGTTGGTCACTACTAACACTAGACAGGCAAAAATTTGTCGCCTCAACCTGTTAACTATATTGTTCGGCGTATATAACAGTTCTATCGATCGTTGGCATATTTTCGGAGATTGATACGAAATGACGTTACTTATTGGATTTTTCGCGTCTAATCTCGCATACCCCTAATTTGCCCAAGTGATCCTATTCGAACTGACGTTAAATTTCTTTGCCAAATTGATTCTACATTTATAAGGTTTAATCACCGCATGACTTTAATATTATGAAAATCTAGCCGTTCAAGACCAGGACGTTAGGCAACGATTTGTCGTTTCGATTGTGTTGTTCACACATATGGCCCTCTGTTAAAAACAAATTTTCAACTTCTATTCATTTCTCTCGTCGCTCGCTTGCGATTCTATCCATCTTGTCATTTCATTACTTTCGTTACTCCCTTTCACTCTGAGTACAGTATTGCATTCACCGATAAAAGCCAATAAATTTTCATAATATTAAAGTCATGCGGTGATTAAACCTTATAAATGCACATCGATTATTATCTGCGAGCCCTATTCGATAGAGATGCGAGCCTAACGAGTAGTGGTTGGACATCAGCCGACACATTATCTTGATAAAGTCGCGACTCATGTTCATCCCTTTAAACCACGACTTCTTTGACACCTGCGGGAGAATGGAATGTAACCACCTGCCCAAATCCCCTTTATCCCATTTTTGTTGCCAACTGAGCAAGGTCTGCTGACGAGCAATTGTGAAAAATTCTTCGAAGGCGATTTGTCGATCATAAATATCGCCTTCCATAGCGCCCACCTTGGCGAGTGCGTCCGCTTTCTCATTGCCCGGAATCGAGCAATGCGAGGGGACCCAAACCAAGGTGATGGTATGATTCGACAAAGCACTCAATTTAGATCGTATTTCACTGAGAAAATACGGTGAGTGCTTTACCGGCCTCATTGAACGTATAGCCTCGATGGAGCTGAGACTATCCGTAAAAATGAAATATCGATCAGAGGGAAGAGAGGCAATTCGCTCTAATGCATAGTGTATAGCCGCTAATTCTGCGACGTATACTGAACAAGGGTTCTGAAGTTTGTGGGCGGCGCTATGAAATTCGTTGTATACACCAAATCCAGTGGAATCATTTGTTTTTGATCCGTCAGTATAAAACGTTCTGTCGCTGCTGACCTGGCCGAACTTGTTTGCAAAAATTAGTGGTATGAACTCCGATCGGAGCAGATCTGGAATTCCATGGGTTTCTCGCCTCATGGTCAGATCAAAACCTACAGTGGAGTTGGAGAGATTTGGGAAGCAACTACGATTGGGAGCATTCAAAGAAGGGTTAATCTCCAGACTCATGTACCAGTAGTACAGTGTCATGAATTTTGTTTGAGGATTTCGTTCGATTAGCTTTTCAAAATTTTCAATAACCAATGGGTTTAATACCTCACAGCGGATGAGGAACCTGAGGGACAATTCCGCGAAACGATCTGATAAAGGAAGGACTCCTGCTAATACTTCTAAACTCATTGTATGAGTCGAGTTCATACAGCCTAACGCGATTCGAAGACAGCGATACTGGATACGCTCAAGCTTCAGAATGTGTGTTTTCGCGGCGGATTGGAAACACAAGCTACCGTATTCAAGGACCGAGAGGATTGTAGTGCGGTATAACATTATCAGATCGTCCGGGTGGGCTCCCCACCATGTTCCGGTCAGTGTGCGCATGAAGTTGATTCGTTGTTGGCATTTCTGATACAGATACTTAATGTGCTTTCCCCAAGTGCATTTGGAATCGAACCAGACCCCAAGATACATATGTGAAAGACCCTGAGTTAGTTCCTTACCCATGATTTGAAGCCCCAACTGTGCTGGGACATGCTTCTTAGAAAAGACAACCGACTCAGTTTTCTCCGGAGAGAATTCGATACCCAGCTTTAAGGCCCAAGTAGACAAATTGTCTAGAGTATCTTGCAGTGGGCTTTGCAAATCATCCGCCCCTGGTCCTGTAACAGAAACAACGGCATCATCTGCAAGCTGTCTTAGCGAGCAATTTCCCACGAGACAATCATCAATGTCTCTGACATAAAAATTGTAAAGAAGGGGGCTTAAGCATGAGCCCTGGGGGAGACCCATGTAACTAATTCGTGAAGCTGTTGAGGTACCGTGAGAAAAGCTCATACGTTTCTCAGACAACAAATTGTACAAATAGCTGTTTAATAATGGTGAAAGCCCACAGTCGTGGAGTTGGTCTGAAAGGACATCTATGCATACTGAATCAAAAGCTCCCTTAATGTCCAAAAACACAGATCCCATTTGCTCCTTTTGAGCATAGGCCAGTTGAATTTCTGTCGAAAGCAGCGCAAGACAGTCGCTCGTTCCTTTGCCTCTGCGGAAACCAAATTGTGTATCTGATAGAAAACCGTTCGATTCAACCCATTTGTCAAGCCGAAGAAGAATCATCTTCTCTAACAGCTTGCGTAAACAGGACAGCATCGCGATAGGGCGGTACGAGTTGTAATCCGACGCGGGTTTTCCGGGCTTTTGGATGGCAATCACTCTCACTTGTCTCCAATCATCCGGAACAATGTTGCTTTCCAGAAACTGATTGAATAAGTTCAACAAGCGCCTCTTCGCGACGTCTGGGAGGTTTTTGAGCAAGTTGAACTTAATCCTATCCATTCCTGGGGCAGAATTGTTACATGAAAGGAGAGCAAGTGAGAATTCTAGCATCGAAAAGGGTCTATCAACTTCGTTTCTTTCGGTCAAGTTAACGCGAACCTTTCCGTGTACTGGAACGGAATCAGGACACACTTTCTTGGCGAACTGGAAGATCCACCGAGAAGAGTGTTCTTTGTCTTCATTTACCGCTGTCGCGTTCCGCATTCTTCTCCCGACGGTCCATAATGCTGTCATGGAAGTTTCCCTAGAAAGCCCGTTTACGAAATTGCGCCAATATCCTTTTTTCTTCGCTTTGACGAGGCTACCAAACTTGCGTTCAAGAGAGGTATAGCGCTCATAGTTTTCACGAGAACCGCGTTTCCGGTATTCTTTAAACGCGACGGACTTTTCCCGATATACTGCGGTGCACTCATCATCCCACCAAGGGGTGGGTGGCCGTCTTCGAACTTTCGCTCCCGGTATTGGTCGACGCTGTGCTTCAATAGCACTGTTGATAATTAACTCGGATAAGAACTGATACTCTTCCAACGGAGGAAGAGCATCGACCGACTGCTCGCCATCGGAGATCGCTTTAGCATATTTTCCCCAGTCAATGTGCTTGGTGAGGTCGTATGCTACGTCGATCTGGCGAGCCTGACACGAATCATTGGAAATTGAAATTTTGATAGGCAGGTGATCACTACCATGGGGATCTTGAATTACTTTCCACGTGCAATCCAATGATAATGAATTCGAACAGATTGAGAGGTCTAAAATACTTGGAGGAGCTGGAGGTTTGATACGTGTTGCTTCCCCAGTGTTTAAAATAGTCAAGTTGAAGTCGTCGCATAGGTCGTATATCAAGGTTGAACGGTTGTCGTCGTACATTGACCCCCAGGCTGTACCGTGTGAATTGAAATCACCTACAATCAACCGTGGGGCTGGCATAGCACAGCAGATGGCTGTAAGCTCTCTGCGAGATATCCTGGCACTAGGCGGTAGGTACGTACTTGCTATGCTAAAGCTTTTTCCTCGTATGGTAACCTGACATGCAACTACTTCAGTGCCTGTCATCGGGGGAAAATCAATTCTATAAAAGGAGTGGAGCTTGTTGATCCCCAATAATACCCCTCCATAACCATCCCCACGATCTTGGCGAATAATGTTGAAATCGTGGAAAGAGAGATTCTTATCAGAAGTTAGCCATGTTTCACTGAGAGCAAATACGTCACAGCGTGTGCTGTGAACTAAATACTTAAACGCTTCAATATTTTTAGTAATGCTTCTGCAATTCCACTGTAGGATTTCGACCATATCCCCGACCTCATTGGATGTATTATCCATCGAAAGATATGAACGATTCAAGAATCGGCCATTTTGAAGCCAGTCGCTTCAGAAGAGGTTTTATGAAAGAAAGTGCCTTACTAATAAGGTTTCTTATTGCGGGAGAGACTTCCATTACTTCGAAGATGATTTCCACGATCCCAGAAAGCGTTATTTTGTCGGAAGTTTCGACATGTTCTTGTCGAGATGTGAAGATGTTTGTTTGTTGGCTTTCCGGGCGAAAAACTGGGACATCTGGGGTTTTAGATGATCCCGGAAGTGAAGGGAAATCTCCAGGTTTGAATTTAAAACCTGGGGGAGTAACTTTAGTGGTATTTCCGTCACTTCTTGACTTTTTCAGGGAGAGTCGAGAATTCTGTTGAGCAACAGGAACATGAGAAGGCTGCTGACGGTGCCTTCGTGCCATAGCTCGCTTTCGCTTTGTTCCTGTTTGTATAACATTATATTCTTCACCCGCCTCAGAGTCAGAGCCTTGGTCATCATCAGGCAGGGTAGTAAAGAGGTTGTTACTAGCGATAGAGTGGGCTGGTGGAACAACAGTCGGTGCGATCTTCTTTAGCATTTCTGCGTAAGATTGCTTTGACCGTTGTTTTAGAGAGCGTATCTGATGTTTCTCCCGCTCTATAAACTTCGGGCATGCAGTGAGCTCATGTGGAGCTTGACCACAGCATGAACACTTGGGATCAGAACTGCAGGCACCCTGCACATGTAGCTCACCGCATTTTGCGCACCGTGGCTTGTTACAGCAGAAAGGTGATGTATGACCAATTTGCTGGCACTTATCACAGTGCATAACCGTCGGTTTATAGAGGCGAACGGGCAACCGAAGTTTCCCGATCACCAAGTAGTCCGGAAGCGCCGATCCAGAGAAAGTTACACAAAACGAATTCGACGGCTGTTTTGTGCCATCAGGAGCCACCTGGTTCATTTGTCTGGCATCAAGTATGGCGACCGGAGGGACGGCACGGTTTTTAAATCCTCCAACACCAGATTTGATGTCAGCGCAACTCAAAAACGGTTCGGTGACCACTCCTGCGATCTCAATTTCTCGACTTGGAAGGTATACTCTGTACTCCATCGAGAAGAGTTTGTAGGCAACAATCTTATTGGCCTGTTCACGATCACTAACCGTGACACGCAATTTGTCACGACTAGGAGCATCTACTGATTCGATGCCCCGAAACGACTTTGCCTGATCTTTTTCTATTTGCAATTTGTTCAATGGTTTGCCTTTGGGCCGAAAGAAAACCAGAAAGGGACCCTTAGATCCGGGTGGATAGGCTTTTAGGCGGGGGGTCGCTTCCTTAACAGTACCAGAAGAGGAGGAGAGCACCATGGGTTGGCTTACATTACGTGTATTGGAGGAGGTATCCATCGGCACTTGAGCAGAGGCCAAACATTCATATGACGGAGATTCAATCGATTCACCATCTTCCGAGGGGATAGGACTAGATGAACCGTTTGTACGGAATGCGTATCCTTGCGGGGTGATAGGGAGGGTGGGTGAGACTTCGTTGGTCTCCATTTCCGTGATATTCTGCGGAATCGATGTTAGAACGACATTTGACCGGTTTGGATTTGATTCATCATCCGAGGATATTTCGTATTGCGACGGACCCCCGCCTTTATCGTTTGGTTCCATTGTGGGGTGAGACTACCCCACCAGGAAGAGTTCAAAATCGTATGTGCAATCAATTTTTAGCACCCAGCAGATAGATTTTGAACAATATTTGCACTTAACAATAATAATAACGAAATAAATAACAACTTATTGTAAATTTAAAAGTGCGGTTAAGTTCGTTTGCACTTCAGGTGAATCAATCACCTTAAAACAAAAGAAAAAAAAAATGAACAAAAAAAAATAATACTGAGGTAGACAAATTTACCTTTAGGTAAATTAATCACTAATAATAAAAAAAATGAAAAAAGAAAAAAAAATATTTACAAAAAAAAAAATAGTAAGAAAAATAATTAACGCAAAAAGGCAACTACACACTGGTAGGTGAGTTGATCACCGGCTAGCGTCGAGAAGAAAGATAGGCGGGCAGACAAAAGAGATCGGCAGAACGAAATAAATACCTATTCATCCAATGTAACCGACTGGCTTCTCTGCACTGCTGTTGTTTTTCGTAAACACGTGCAGATCCGCAGATGAATGTATTGTCCGGGACTTGCTGTTCGCAACGATAGGCACCCGGTAGGCAACACAGCAACGATGATTTGAGGCCTCTTCTGTGCTGCTGTTGCTGATGCTGATGATGATGATGATGGCAATGATGGGGATGACACAATGTTGCGACGAATGGCCTTCGGTAAAGCTGGACAGTCCAACCAATAGGCTAGGCTAAAGGCTGGCTGCTTCCGTGATCCGAAACGCGGATGATCGGTTCTTTCTACTGGAAAGTGTAACGCCGTAAAAACCACGCAACGCGAGGGGAAAAAACGGTTCACTTCGCTGTGAGAGCAATTTGCTTTGAACGATAAGGAAACTGCGCAAAACACAACCGATACTGGCTAGCGTTCGGAAAGGAATGAATTCCAGCGAGTTGTTGTCGCTCACTTTCACAATAATTTCCCAACAATAATGGCTCCGAACGCTGAACGGGAGTGGGAGGGGCGTGCAGGCTTTATGAAATCATTTCCTTCGCTGAGCACGGGAAATTAAAATCATTACTTTCGACTCCATCATCCCTCATTTAGGGGGTAGCCCTCATTCCTCATCATCGTCACCAGCTTGTTTGCTCGCTGTTTGCCAAAGAGTGTCAGTCTTCCTTCAGTCATCAGTTGCACGGCACGACTTGGGTCGAAACTTTTATCGAAAAAGGAAACGGAGCTCTTTTCTGCATCGTGTCGTGCCGTATCCGTGTCCCAAGCGACGAGTCGTCAGTGGCCCATTAAAACAAGTCGTTAAAGTTATAAAAGATGAACGATTTCATTTTTATCTGTTTTATGACTTTTTCACCTGTCCTGTTCCATTTCCGGGATTTTCCTAACTTCACTTTCCGCAGCACCGGCGCTTTTGCCCGGTCAGGAACTTCGGGACGACTGTGTTGTTAGGGTGGGGCTTATATCCCAAAATTTTGACCATTTGATTGATGAAAACAAAATTAGACAATTACACAGCTCCATTTTAATTTATATTATAATCGCTCTAGTTCTGCGCGCGTGTGTAGTATACATGAGATGGATGGATACGAATTATGAAAAGGATCTGCATGATTTGTGGGGATTTGACTTCGAAACTTGTAGAACTTCTAA